>NC_088920.1:57870000-57882500 GCF_038396675.1 Hydra vulgaris | reverse complement strand
GTAAATTCATGTGTGTGCACATTTCAATTCCAGCAACCTGTTGTCGGTTATTTAAAGATAAACAAACCTTAAAATACAATAAAGAAAATATTGAATATAAATGATATACCATAACACAAATTGGTAAATTTTTACTAATAACCCTGAAAGAAACATTTGTTGCTAACTTTTTATTTCTAAATTGCAAATAAAAATTATGTAATTTTATTAGTTCTACATTTCAATGTCTTAAACTAAATTTTATTTAATAATAATAAACACGTTAAAAGTATTAATATTAGAATTTAAACTTGATACCTCATGCCTGAATACCACATGTCTAGTAAGTAGCAAGTTCTATACAAATATAAACAAGCAATATATAAACTTATTTGTAACTAACATAAAAAAATTGCAATAAAAAAAAATAGTTTTTCAACTAATTTAAACTTACTGTGTGATAGAGCATGACACGTATCTAAAATAGCAAATTATAAAAGCATATACAAACTTAAATATACAAATTATAACAATCCATATATAATCTTTGCTGTAACTAGCCTAAATAAACACCCATAGAAAAAAATGCAAGTAAACATTTTACAACTGATCAAACTTACAGTGTGATATTGCATGTCACGTGCCTAAAATTATAAAAGCATATAAACAAATTATATCTAAACTTAGCTGCAACTAGTTTAAACAAATATACCCATTAAAATAAATGCAAGTAAATATTTAAATTTGATACCTCGTGCCTGAATGAACCATGTCTAAAGTAGCAAGTTTAATACAAATATAAACAAGCAATATAAAAACTTAGTTGCAACTGACATAAAAAAATTGCAAGTAAAAAAAAATAAAAATAGATTTACAACTAATTTAAACTTACCGTGTGATACAGCATGACCTGTGACTAAAATAGCAAATTATAAAAGCATATACAAACTTAAATATATAAATTATAACAACCCATATATGAGCCCATGAGATGCATGGTGGTATAAGTCACTTTTTTCAATATTTTGAGTTATTTCCATTAATTGCTAGCATTTTGTTTATTCTATTACATGGCAAAGTGGTATATCTCTAATGATATTGATAATGATGCTGGAACTGTTTTTTGTTATGCTCCTCACTAAACAGTTGTTTTTATTCACAGCCATAGTGATATTAGTCAGACTTTTCAAAACTAGATATGAGTGACTTATACCACTATGCATCTCAGGGGCTCATATAAACTTTGCTGTAACTAGCCTAAATAAATACTCATAAAAAAATGCAAGTAAACATTTTACAACTGATGAAACTTACAGTGTGATATTGCATGTCGCATGCTTAAAATAGTCAATCATAAAAGCATATAAACAAATTATATGTAAACTTAGCTGCAACTAGTTTAAATAATTATACCTCATGCCTGAATGAACCATGTATAAAGTAGCAAGTTCTATACAAAAATAAACAAACAATATATGAACTTAGTTGCAACTAATATAAAAAAATTGCAAGTAAAAAAAAAATAATAGTTTTACAACTAATTTAAACTTACAGTGTGATATAGCATAACACATGTCTAAAATAGCAAATCATAAAAGCATATACAAACTTAAATATAAAAATTAAAACAATCCCTTTATAAACTTTGCTATAACTAGCCTAAATAAACACCCATAAAAAAAATGCAAGTAAACATTTTACAACTGATGAAACTTACAGTGTAATTTTGCATACCACATGTCTAAAATTGCAAATTATAAAATCATATAAACTAGCTCTATGTAAACATAGCTGCAACTAACCTAAATAATGATACCCATTATTGATGGGTCTTTTGATGGCATCAAAAGAAATGTTAACATTTTTAATTTTATAACTGATTTAAATTTATACCGTAAATTACTACATGTCACGTTTAAAATAGAGAATTACACAAGGATATATACAAGTCATGTAGTCTTAATTATAGAAATAATTGTTCAACTAACCCTTTAGTTTATCATATAAAAAAATTAAAAATATATTTAATGCTTAATATAGAAAATTTAAAATAAGTTTAACAACCTTCGAAATTACAAATAACAGAGTGTAATTTAAACTGCGTTTATCCATTTGCTTTCTCTACTAAAATTTAGTAAAAAAAGAAAATGGATAAACACAATAAAAATTGTGCTTTTTTAAAATAGCTTCACATTTAGTCGAAATGTGAAGCTATTTAAAAAATGGCAAATTAAACTTACTGCAACAAACCTTTATCTACAATTTAAATATGGTTTAAGAAGATCGCCTTTTAAAAATTTATCATTTATAAATAAAGAACTTGACAAATATCAATCAAACAAACAAGACTTAAAAAAATAATCTACAGAGAATGCACTTCATAATTTCTTATAGAAACCCTTTTTAACAAAAACTTCAGTTGTTTTTCAACGGATTTGAATATTTAATCCGTTGAATTAACGAAATTTCGAAGAATCCGTTAATAGTTTATTTTACTCCGTTAATTTTGTGATTTTTGGTTACGAATTACTTCGTTAATTTAACGGAAAAAAGTAATCCGTTGCTTTTTCTAACGGATTGTTTTTAGAGTGTACTATACCGGACAATAACCCTAAATTAAAAGCATTCAATAATTAAAATATATTGAAGATGTCTACTGTTAAGAAGTGGCAGTGATTGAAAAAATTTGTGGTCCAACAAAGCAAAATATTGATGGTTGAGATTTAATTAGAATTGTTAAGTTCATTTATATAAATTGACATATGGCTTGTTTGTTTAAACTTTTTATTTTAACCAGTAAAAATATTTACAAAGTTTATATTATTATTTGTTCAAACTGTTTTTCTATAAATACTAAACATGTGTAACTTTTAGCAATAAATAGACAAATAAAAGATGATTTTAGTTCAAAATAAAAGTATATATATCTACTATAGCATATATATGTGAGCATTTGCTCACTTTTCTCGCTTATCTAAATCGATACGACTATTTTTAGAAAAAAAAAGAAAGCAAAGAATAATGAATGAAAAGATTGCTGTCTTATCTCAAACCCTAAGTCAATATAGCAACACTCCACAGCGAGACAGGCTACTTGTCACCCGATGTATATACTGAAGCCCCCGGCAGCAGGCTATTTCAGTATGACGTCACACTGCTCATCTAAATCAGCAGAATAAGATATATTAAACATTTAACATAGATATTTAAATTATAGTAATAAAAGTAGTTTTCTCCTAAAGAACAGGAATAAATAAAAAAGCTGGCAAGTGTTTGCGCATATATATATATATATATATATATATATATATATATATACATAAATATCATCATCATCATATTATGCAGTAGTGGTTTAGTGGTAGAGCGCTCGTTTCCTAAGTGAGAGGTTCCGAGTTCGATTCCCACCACGTAACTGCTAGAACCGCGCTCAACTTGTTTTTCCGCGCAGCGTCCTTGTTCGTCAAGGTTCGTGTTTCGGAGTTAGAGAGTTGAGAGAGGGTTATAACCACAAGTAGCTTCCTCATCTGTAGTGGCCTTCTTGGCCTTGGAAAGGTGAATTATAAAAAAAAAAAAAAAAAAAAAAGTATATATATATATATATATATTGTATCATTTTTAAAACAGTTTGTAGGAAATATTTCTTTATTAATAAAGTAGGTTCTGTCATCAAAAAAAGTTTTAAACTTATAAAAATTGTTTTAACACTAAAATCCATAAATATTTAGCAAAGCCCATAAGTACAAAATATATTTTAAATATTCTAAAACTTATAAAAGTGCATTATATTTTTGTTTTTAATACATTTACTTCTCAATTATACTCAGCTTGAAGGGTTAGTAAGGAGAATAAGTACTAGAGAAAACCTAGACATGGAGCGTACATATATTTTTGATAATCAATAGTCAAAACCATCCGGTTTTTACTCAAATTAAAAAACACTCTTAAATTAATAGGAAAGTTTGTTTTAAACTAAAATACAGCAGTCCTAGTAAATTTTTGATCCTCTCCATTCTCTCATTTAAAGATAGTTATTAAAAATATTTTTAAGAAACCAGACTTTATTTGTTCTAGTGACTTTTTCGCAACCTGTTTTATTCCAGTCTTTTCTGTTTTTTTTTAGACATCATTGTAAGCTAAACAGTTTTTCGGTCATTTCACAACTTTACCTACATTCTTCATCTGCTTAAGCAAAAACTACAAAAGTGGGATCCAGATACATCTTATACAAATATATCAACAGCAAAGTAGGTTCCATTCTTCAGACCTTTTTGTTTGCCAGTAAGCTTTCATATCCTAATAAATACGAATTAACATTTTGAAATACTTTAATCAATAATGAGCTTTCTAACTTAATTATAAAATATTAAAAGACTGTGTACCAGTGTTGGTGCCAAGGAACCTAACTCTGCTTTTAGAAACCACTCCGTAAGTTAAAAACCTACGGAGTGGTTTCTAAAAGCAAATCTATGTTCCTGTGTAAAGAATGAATAAAGAATGAATAAAGCCATAACAGTTATTTTTTCTTTGAGTTTGTTAGTCAGGTATCATAATTCATTCATTAAAAGATACAATTTAAAAAGTATAAACCTTTTACAATAAAAGTGCGGCCGTGGCGCAGTGGTTAGAGCACTTGCTTTGTAAGCAGGAGATTAGAGGGCTTGCTTTATAACCAGCCTCGAAACGAGCTCTGGATAAATCTTGAATGGAAAACTGGTCCAGTGTAATTTAAGCCTTTTCCGAGGCTATTCTAGAAAAATAATTTAAGCAGTGGTACCCTCATGCTGTTGCATGTCACAAAATTACATTAATGAAAACATTTCCAAACATTACATTAATGAAAACACTTGCCAAAAAAACAAAATTAAAAAAAAATCCTCAACATTTGAATTTGGGTGGCACGCAAACTTGTCTAAGTATGTCAAAAAAACTTAAAGTCAACATATGTGTCCTTGCCTAATTTGTTGCTGGTGTAACTAGCAGAATTTAGATAATCTTAATTATTCTTATATAAATCTGCTAATAGATTTTTATTTGACTTTAATGTGATTTATTTACTTATTCAAACAGAACACTTATATCTTTTATCTCTATTTCTAATACTTTTTGCTGATCTTTTAAAAAAGCAATATTTTGTGTTTTTAAAAAAGCAACTCCGTGTCTTTCACTTTGAATTCCATTTGTGAAAACTTAGTCTAAAAGTCTTTTATCAGGACTTTGTCAAAAGATTTGTTTTATTGGTTTGCAACTGATTCAGTTGCAGAATCAAGTGTTTCTATAAGGTTTGTTACACAAGCTTTGCTGTTAACAAAAAAAACTTTTATTTTATGTTGTTATTATTTATTTGCAAATAGGTAATTCATTATAGTTCTTTTTATAACGTGTTTCATTTTATTGCATGTCACTGATATTATAAAGATTGGCCTGTAATTGGCTGGATTGGTTTTGTTTTCTTGTTTAAAGAGTGGTCCACGGTTGATACAAGACCATTCATTAGGAATAGTTCTAAAACCAAGTGATAATTGAAACAGGAGTGCAAATGATACAGACCAAGCCAAAGCAAACTCTTTTAGTACATATGGATGAACTCTTTTTCATTGATTTTCTGGTGTCTATATTAAGTAAAATATTTTCAATAGTAGCTGGTGCAAATATAAGATCTGAATGAAAAGAATTGGCGCAAAAAATAAAACTTGGAAATGGATCACTTTGATTTTTTAAAACAAAAACTGAACAAATTGCTTGTTAAGAGCGTTTGCAATATTAATTTTATTTTGAGAAATGTTTTCGACTTGAAATGAAACAAGATTATTAGTAACATAAGTTGCAACTCCGCCTCCAACATACTAATAATTTCTATTCAAATTACATAGACGATATCTGTCAAGATTGCTAATTGAATCATTATGAAACCATGTTACGGTTTTAAATATGATATGCAGCTTTTCAATTTCGGTGCGTAATTGTAGTTCAGAAAACTTGACTTTGTTTAAGGGAATGGAGTTGGTATACATGCATTTGTTACTTATAAAATAAGTTACTATCATTTAATTGAGACTGTGATTGCTGTTGATTTGGGGAATTAAATGTCAGCCTTTAAAGACGAGGTTTTTGCTGATACATATTGAGTGTATCCTTTGCTTATTTATTGGCAAAGGAGGTGTTTGCTGTGGCCATTAATAAGAAAAGTCTTTTTGACATCAACGCAGCGGATTCTTTCACCACAAAAGACATACCAAAAGGGGAAGTAAGGTTTGCCAATTTTTTTAAGTTCATTGTTTGCTTCTTACCATTCTTTGAGTAGGGTGTTGACATATATTTGTTCACCTGTTTTTCAGACTAGTCTTGTAAAAATCTTTTTGTGGCAGATATTCAAAAACTTTTAATGATTAATCATTAAAATTAATCATTACATAAGATTTCATTTTCTAATTGAAAGACTAGATTACCTGAATATATTTCAGATACGTTTGACAAAGAGTTAGTATTATGAAGAATAGATGATCTCGATTTTATCTGTAAGTGTACACAATTTTAAATATTTCCCCTAATGACTTCATAATTAGTTCAACTTGAGAAGAATTATCATCTGCAATTGGATTGGTATTTTATTTCTTTTATTTTGGGACTCAAACTAATATGTGAATTTGGTTTGTTTTTGTATAATTTCTAATTAATTTAACTGCTTTGAATAATGCAGCATTTGCAGATTAACGAAGTTTGATTAGAAGACCGGTGATGTTACTATAACTTGGCTGTAATAGTAAAGTATCGATGCAGATGGCTTTATTTTTTTATTATCTTCTTCAAGTTATTATACATTTTTTATAAGATTGCTGATAACATTGCAAATTTCACCTTGGGTGCATTTTGTAGTATCTAATGTATGTATATAAAAAGCTGATGTTTATATTTCTAAATGATGACATTTACCTTCGCATACCTTGAATATCAGAAGCAATTTTTTACGGTGATTTTTTAAATTTGTTGAGAACATTCCAATGATAATTAATAACATATTGCATATGTGTCACACGGGTAAAAAAGTGGTTAAACTATATGTCTGGGGCTACCCTCTGATTTTGAAACATGCCTTCTTTTTTTTTTTTTATGTTTTTTTGTTATGATTTTTTTGTTTTGAGTTATGAGTTTTTTTTTGTTATGAGTTTTTATGTTATGATTTTTTCTTTTATGTTTTGTATATTATTTAGGTAAACTATAACTATATTTTTGTTTCTAATTTAGTAGAAAAAGGTTTATACTATTAAAAATTCTTTCGGCACTTTGTTTGCTGTTAGTACATGTGTACAATCTATTTTTTTCTTAATTGTCCAGGGCTACCCGACTTTCCCCTGCATTTAATTTTATTTAGAAGTCATGTATTTGATTAACGTTGTTGTTTTTAATAAATTGAAGTTTGATTGTTATTTTATAATATTAAAAGTGAATCGAGGGATAATATGTGTTCTCAGTTTCCGGGTTAAATTGTTCCCAGAAACGCACCCAATCCAATCAACTAAATTGTTTCATGTTTTCGTTCATTTAGTTCTTCTTTTACTTGGGTAAGCTCATCGTGAATCATCCTTTTTTTTTGAAATTTCACGTTTTATACCGTGCTCTTTCAATGAAGTCAAAAGTTGGCTTTTAGTTTTTAGATTTCTTTGTTCTCAGAATTTTCTAATCTCTTTTTAAATCATTTTTCTCATTTTGAATTAAGTTAAAGATATCAGAAAATATCGCTTTAATAGTTGATTCCAAACTGTCCAATGAGTGCATATAGTTATTACCCAATGATATGCGGGCTTCCATACCGTGTCATTTAACTTTTGATAATGCTAGTTCAATTTCCTTGCAGGCGTTAGCTTTTAGATCTTTGCGATGTTTTGGAGTCATTTTGTAGTATATTTTTTTTCCTTAGACCAGTTGATAACTTGAAAAGTAGATTCGTAAGTTCTAGTGGGTTGCCATTTTGTATTGAGTATTAAAACTTTTCTTTTACTTATGTCAACTGAAGTTAAATCAGCTTTAACGCTAATACATTTTAAATATAAACAAACCTATTTATACAAAAAGTGCCAATTATCAGTAAGCAAAAATACATTATTAATTGCCACCTTGATACTGTTATTATTACTGTCATAAAAAATGAACGTCATTGCGTGACACTTTGCATAGCTTTAAATATTTAAATAATATTTATTTACAACAACAGCAAAAAAAAGAAAAAGAGAAAAAGAAGCATATGAAAACATTACAAACATGAATAACTAAAAAAGCTGGACATTTTAAATGTTTTCAGCTTCATCAGCCAGACAAAGGACAAAGGATGAAAAAGAAGGACATGTCCTCCTTTTGCTGGACATCTTGCAACTCTAACTTTGACTGGACTTTTAATCTTATAAGTTCGGTTGCTATATAAATTCTAAAAACATGATATAATATTAGTTAATACAAGTAATCATATGGGGCTTCGCACAGAGCTCAAAAAAAAAAAAAAAAAAAAAATTTAGTGCGCTAAAGAAAACATGGATCAAGTATCAAGTAAGGATCAAGTAAGGATCAAATAAAAAAGGATCAAGTAAGGATCAAATAAAAAAGGATCAAGTAAGGATCAAATAAAAAAGGCCGTTTTTAAGTATAAATATTAGTGTTTTTTATTTCTATTATAACTATTCAACTATTTTATTATTTTGGCCTTTATCATTTTCGTAACACCATTGGTCAGTAAAACTAAAAATATATTTTCTAATTAAGTTGGGTAATTTTTATCAACTAACAAAAAAAATTAATGGTGTTTTGGTTTTTGATTACTTCCACTAGTTGTCGCTTCCGTCATTTAATCATAGGTTTGTTAAACAAACGAACTTCTTTTTCCAAACATTTTTTTTCCTAATTGAACTCGTCTACTGTTTGTTTGTTGTTGTTTTTTTTACACAAAACTTTTTTAGCTTGTATTTTGTGTTTTTATTTTGCGCCATTATTTGCTTATTTGTTGACATCTAATTTACTTTAGAAATCATATTGTAAACTTTCATTATACCCAGATTATTATTAGGAACATTTAGCTTTGACTCAGATACGTATGCTTTGGGGATGCAAGCATGTAAATCATTTAAAATGAATGTCTTTAAAGGCTCACAAGCAATTGTGTAGCATGTTAAGTAAGGTCTTTCTTTTATTGTGCTTGACGAAGTTTTTGTACTTAATGTTCTATGCTTTTGCATACCTGAAGGAATTTGTCGAATTACCTTGACTGTTATAGAGAGTATTGGTAAGTCTTAAGCATTTTGGACAAAATTTGATTCAATAGCTAATGTTTCGATAGATAATTTTTCTCGACACAACGGTAAAATATCTTTTGTTTTGAAGTTGCTTAAAAATAATAATAATCTCCTCTTTTGCTAAGAGAATTAATTACAGCGTAATATGCAAGGCACAGTCGTCTAGAAAAAAGACATAAAAACCTTTTTCCATCTGGCCAGATTACTTGACACCATAAATAGCACCCCTTGGCCCAGACTGAGTTAGGAGCCATTTGAACATAGTATAATGTAAAGTTTTCTGGATTCTGAGCTCACGTATTTCAATGCTTCTTAAAATGAATATCCCCATTCATCATAAATGTTATTAACTTCGGCTTCGGAATAAAACGTGATCATGCAAGGTTGTCTCAAAAGCATCACAGCAGGCAAGCATTGTGGCTAAATTGTTTTTGTTGCTACAACCAGGTTTCTTAGACATTTTGACTCTATTCAACCTAATCACATTGAATGCCAGATTCATTGCAATTAAAAATGTGGAATGGCTTAGTTGCGAATACATTGTGATAGACCGAAACAGAAAAAAATCCGAAACAGAAACCAAATTTTGTGACTCCTATATTATTTTTTTATACTCCTATTATGTTTAAACTGATAACACACATATCACAAATTGATATTTAATACATAAGTTAGCGATATAAGATAATAGCAAAAGTTAACAACTAGCAGACTTTCTTTGCAAGAAAAGATATTTTGGAGGCAGTTAGTGAAAATTCTCAAAATTTTTGTGAAAGTTTTGTGAAAGTGTTTTAAAGTTAGATAAAAATTATTAATGTTTAAAATTTTTTGGTTTTCGGTATATTCTTTAATCAAAATTTAGCTTTTTACCGAATTTACAAAAAGTAGCGAAACCGAAATTTCGATATTGGTTCAAATTGGAATTTTGGCCAAAACCGAAACCAAAACGGAATTTTGGTTGATCACTAGAATACATCTATAATGTATATATCAGAAACTTGTACAAACTATGTTTAAATAACTTTAAAAAGTAGATCATTAAAATACTACAAGTTTATATTTTTATTTTTTATTAATTCACCTCTTTAAGGCCGAAAAAGCCACTACAGATGAGGAGGCTACTTAGTTGTGGTTATAAATCCTCTCTTAACTCTATAACTCCAAAACACGAACCTTGACAAACAAGATCGCTGTGCAGAGGAACAAGTTGAGCATTGAACTCGGAACCTCTCGCTTTTGAAGCGAGCGCTCTACCACTAAACCACTACAGCATTAACCAGTATATAAAAATTGGAAAGTTTGTAAACACTGCCAACAAATTGAATTTTACAATATATTTATATATATATATATATATATATATATATATATATATATATATATATATATATATATATATATATATATGTATATATATATATTATATATATATATTTATATATATATGTATATATATATATATATATGTATATATATATATATATATATATATATATATATATATATATATATATATATATATATATATATATATATATACTTATATATATACTTATATATATATACAATCTTACAAAAATTTTTTCTTCATTGGTTATCTTGAAAATTGATCGGTTTCACAGAAAACCCAAAGGTTTTACGACATATCCAAAAAATGATATGGTTTTTCGCAAGAGAAACGAAAATAAATTGGTTTTTCAACATATCAAATTTGAAAAATTATTAGTTTTAAAAAAAATTAACATGTGAGTTATTTTTATTTTGGTTTTCTAGAATTCCATCTATCATCTTTGAATTTGATTGGTAGTTGGTATATAGCTTCCATATTTGTTTTAAACCGGCGCACTACTTCATTTCTGTCATTCCTTCGTTAGTTATAGTATTGCTGAAGAGTTCTGTATTCTATATTTTATTTTACTCCAAGGCAACTCGTCCGATTATTTTATTAAACTAATGACATCAAATATCTTTGTACTAATTATTTAAATTAATTATTGCTTAGCAATATATCATAATATGCTTTCAACGTTTCAAAAAAAAAATTTGAAAGAAATCAAACTATGTTTGTAAACTGTTTGATGATATAGCCAACATATATATATATATATATATATATATATATATATATATATATATATATATATATATATATATATATATATATATATATATATATATATATATATATATATATATATATATATATCGTTTTTAAGAGACAATTACCGTCAAAGAACGTTATATGTGTAAGATCTTTATCACCTACATTAAACTCTTGTAATGTAAGTTTTACAATGTCACCTGTTTGTGACATTAATGAGGCACCAACCATTTATGAACATTAGTAAGTTATGTTTTGTTTGTTTGTAAACATTTATAACTTTATTTTCCCTTAAATGTTATCTTATTTAAAGTGTTATATTATTAATCGAAAAAATAATTAAATTGGTACAATATATTTAGCCAAGATTTTGTGTGTGCTCACATACTTTTACACTATTAGAGCTCTATAACATAAGAAGTTTGTGCATAATTGAAGACTTTAGTGCTAAAAGTATTTAAATCACAAAAAAAAAGTTAAGAGAAAACATCGTATCGTTTTTTGGATAGTCTTTTTGTTTTTAAAATTTAAATTTATGAACAAAATAAATAAATAAAAATCAGTAAATATGATATTTAAATAACTAATGAATTATAATTTAATTAAATTTTTATCAATTTTCAAAAAAAAATAATAAAATAAAACAATATTGATTAAAATATATTTCCTTTCAACTTTTTTTGTGGGACTTATTTTGTTTGACTTCTTTCAAATTTTTTTGTGTGACTTTTAGCACTAAGGTCTTAGCACTAATTTAATGTCTTAAACTTTATTTTTAGTATTCCGTCAGATAAACTGACATTGCCCCCTCTTCTCCTTGCTGCTGTGGAGAGAAAAGAAAATAACTTTAGTCTTCCAAAAAGATCAAAACTAAAGGAGTACATTATGGATTTTCTTTTTGATATCATAAAGCAACAGTATGGGTTGTAAGTATTTTGATTACTGTTTAAATTATAAGTTAAAATAGTATAATTTTCAAATTTTGAAAGTAAGCATTATTTTTCATCAGTAATAAAGTTGGCAAAATGTTGCTATTTTTTCCTTCTTAACAGATAACTATCTCTTCAATATTAATAAAAATTGAAATGAAATATTTTATTGCTTTTCACCAAAGTGAATGCTTTATAGATTTCCAAGTA
>NC_088920.1:57860000-57865000 GCF_038396675.1 Hydra vulgaris | reverse complement strand
GCTTTACGTAAATGTCGCATAACTTCAAGGTAATACTCCTTATTAACTCTACAACCTTATGGTAAGAACTCATGATAAACTACGCCATTATAATTGAAGGAAACAGTTAGCAAAACATTAACATTTGAACAAACTTGACGTGCTTTTTTCAGTCTTAGTGATTCAGGCTGCTTTCATTGCGACAATTGTACTTTGATTTCGACGTCATAATCGTACACCCATGTTTCATCACCAATTATGACCTTTCAAGCAATCTTGGATTGTTGTTGACATCATTTAGCAGGTCCTGAGCAATGTTGATGCAATTGTTTTTTTGGTCAAAATTCAAAAGTTTAGGAATTAATTTTTTAAATGCCACTCATTTCATGCCCAAAACGTTTAAAAAAATGCTATGATAAGAGCCAATTGATATGCCGACTTCATCAGTAACTCCTCTTATTATAATTCAGCAATCATTCATAATCATTTTTTCCACTTTTTTCACATTTTTATCGATTACTGACATGCTGGGTCGACCGGAGCATTCATCATCTTCAACATTTTTGCGGCCATCTTGGAAACGCTTATACCACTTGTAAACACTTTTTTTTTTCATAGCAGACTTATTATAGGCATTTTGCAACATTTCACACACTTTGTTGCACTTTATTTTATTTTATTTTTTAAAATTTAATACAAATTTTACGACTCTTCAACTCTTCCATTTTTTAAACAAGCAAAAATTGCCGAGCCCATAAAAACACGTCGAACAGACAAAGTAAACAATAAACATAGCTGAGAATTTTATCATACTTTTGAAGCATGTATACCAACACACACAAAAAAAATGTTGATAATCAAACTCTCTAAACCGCGAAATTTAAAAATTCAAGGTAATTTTTGAACACACCTCAGGTATATAAATATATATATATATATATATATATATATATATATATATATATATATATATATATATATATATATATATATATATATATATATATATATATATATATATATATATATATATATATATATATATATATATATATATATGTATATATATATATATATATATAGGTTTATACAGTGTAGGAAAAATGTAAATGGAAAAAAATAAAATGATGCTGCCTAAATAGTAATTATGATGTATTGTCTGCTCTTATTAAAAATAATGGTGCTCTGTTATTTTTATTTGAATCATTCGACACAGACAAACAAATATTGCAAAATTTAGATGACAAAATTGACTCAATTGTATATTTTGAATCATTAAAACTAGATGTGTTTGATTTTTTTGATAAAATATGCAAAAAAATTTAAAGGGACAAATTGCTCCTCATTAAAAATATCTTATTTAATTCAAATTTATAATTTGTTTTGTCAGCTGCTAGTAATTTTTTGAACGTAGATATTTTTTTTTTCTCGAAAAAATTAATTTATAAAGTATACAGGAGCAAGTTCTATAATTTAGCAATCATGGTTCCAGCAAAACAATGTTTGAATGAAATCAACAAAAATTAAATTTGGATTTAGTTAAAAAAAACTTACAGAACTATTGAAAAAGAGACTGGAGTTCCAATTTTATTTTAAACATTGTAAAAAAGTTTTAAAGTCACCAAACTGTACAGATTTTAAAAAGACCTGGGCGCAAACGTAAGACTACTGTCAAAGAAGATCACTTGATTGTAAGATTATTCAAGAAATATAGATTCGAGTCATTCGAGAAAAGTTGCAGAATATATTGAAACGAACACTGGAACCAAAATAACTGATAAAACAATCTGAATTTGTTTACATAAAAATGGGTTTAAAAGCTATACACCACAAAAAAAACCAACTCTGACACAGCAACATAAGAAATAACGATTATTATTTGCTAAAACTCATGTTAATAAGCAAAATTTCGTTTTTAATGAAAATACTGTCATTGGATAAAATCCAAATTTGATTTGATACATTCTGATGGTAAACAAAAAGTTTATAGAAAAACTGGTGAAGCTTACCGTTGCAAGGAACCATAAAACATAGCGGTGGTAATATAAGGTACGAGGCTAAATCACATGGAATGATGTTGGAAATCTTGAACTTATTAAAGATACAACAAATTCGGACATGTATATTGATATTTTGAATAACAATATGACTTCCGCAGCTCAGAAATTGAGATTTGGTAGAAATTTTATATTTCGACATGACAATAATATGAAACTCAAGTCAAAAAAATTAACAGAATTTTTACAAATCAAATCCATATATGTTGTTAAACGGCCAGTACAAAGTCCAAATATAAATCCTATCAAAAATTTATGATTGATTTTAGATAAACAAATAGGTAATCATCAATTGAAACAAAAGGAAGAACTAGAAACTGCTTTTACAAAGGCTTGGGATGAAGTAAGTTCTGATATTACGAAGAAATTAGTGGAATCTATGCTAAAACCTTTGAATGCTATTTTAAAAGCTAAAAGAGGTCAAAAAAAATATTAATTCTACCATAAGCCTTCTTAATAAATTATTTATATTATGTGTCCTATTATTTTTTTCCAGAGAATTTAGTAAAAAAGTTAATATGAGCACTTCTTATTAGATATAATTTTTAAAAAATCTAAAAAATAAACTCAAATGCATTTTTTTTATAGAATTGATGAAAACAATTATCTTGAAAAATTTATTTACTAAAAAAAAAGGTTTTTTTTTATGAACAAAGTGCCAATTTTGATTAAAATGGTTAACCCATTTTATTATTTCATCTGTGTATATATATATATATATATATATATATATATAAATATATATATATATATATATATTTATATATATATATATATATATATATATATATATATATATATATATATACTCAAACACACACAATCAAATAAAATCAGATTCTAGTTAACACTAAACATCGCAAATGATTAATGTTGCAATTAAATAGCAGATCAAGTTAGTAAAATAACTACTCCAAATATATAAGAAAATAAACAAAAAACAACACTACTATTAACCTGTGCAAATCCCATTAATTAAAGAGTAATTGCTGAGACATTGGCATTTGTTATTTATACACGTTGAAAAATGACTGCAGGTGCCATTACATTCTGAAACCAAAAACTCTTAACTATATATTTTTATAAGATATTAAATTTTACATTAAACATTATCTGTTAAGCATTATAATGAAGAATTGATATTAGTACTTTTAAAAATAAAAGCCTTTGATTTACTTTAAAAAACAAAAAAAAAACAAAAACATGATTCTAGTAAAAAAAGAGAACACGAATTGCAAAGATAAAAAAAAAAAACTTTTAAAAACTTCAACAATTTATACAAGTATAAAAAACCATTTTTCTATAATATAATATATCAAATAAATTTTATAAAATACAGGAAGTTAAAAAAAAAAGTTTTCTTTTAAACTGAATAAAGAGACAATATTATGCAAACTGAAAAAACATTATCAACTAAAAATAATTTAGAAAATTAAACTATCAAATTTACAAGCTTATAAAAACATTATCTTTTTTTAAATAAGGATATATATTTAACAAATATATATATATATATATATATATATATATATATATATATATATATATATATATATATATATATATATATATATGTATATTTATTTATTAAACATCTTCGCTTCCAACAAGGCTGCAAGCAACCACTAACTAGAGTTGGAAGTTACTAAAAGTGAAAAGATGAATATTGTAGAGCAAGATAACGATTGACAAACAACTTAAACGATTGCAAATTATATAAACCAGGAAAGCAAGATGAAGGAAACAAATTTCAAAGAATCGAAGTTCGAGGAAAAAAACTAGACGAATAAGAGTTTTTGGAGCACTTAGGAACAGTCACAGAAAATGGATTAGACATAGTTGAATGACGAGTAACACGAGAACGAATTTTAGTAGATGGCACAAAAGATGCTAGCTCTTTAGACCAGTTCCCATTATAGTATTCGTTGAAAAGAGAAAGAGAAGCAACATTAAGACGATGTGATAATGGTTGGAGGTTGGCTGCAAGAGTAGATACAACTATGCGTACATTGCATTTTTGCACCTCGTCTAAAAAAGAAAAGGCACCATTAGAAGAACCGCCCCAGATATGGCAACAATATTCAATACAAGGCCGGATTTAAGATTTATAGAGATAGAGAATAGAATCCGAAGTAAGAAAGTGTCGAGGTCGATAAAGAGATGCAACCTTAGCAGATGCTAATTTTGCAACTGATTTGATATATGATTTCCGAGAAAGATTGGAAGTAAGAGGTATTCCTTGAAGATGAAGAGTAGAAAACTCACCGAATACATCACCGTTCATAAATATAACAAGATCTAAATTATTGTGAAAACGATTAGATGAAAAAAATTGAATTTTGTTTGTATTGAAGTTCACTAGTCAGTGTGAGCCCTATGCCGTAACAGAAGTGAGATTCTTTTCAAGCTCAAATGCCCCCTCCAAGTAATCAGAGAGTGATGGCTTCTTATCACGATGCCAATGAAGGGAAGTATCATCAGCAAAGAATGTTATATTTGTTACGAGAATATCTGGAAGATCGCTAATGTAAATTAAAAAGAGTATAGGGCCAAGGATAGAACCTTGAGGAACCCCTGAAGATACTAAATAAGAAGAAGAGTACTGTCCATCGAGGACAACTTTTATTTAAGAGTGGAAGGGACGAATTCATTAACCTTAAAGATTTTAACAGATACACCGTAAGAAGAAAGCTTATAAGGAGGACTAGCATGCCAAACTTTATCAAAAGCTTAGGAAATGTCAAGAGCAATGGCCATAACCTCTCCACCTTAATCTAATGCACAATAAAACCTATTGTTTATTGCTATTAGCAAATCAGCTGTAGAACAAGAAGATCGAAATCCCTATTGATGATCAGAAAGTAAGTTATTAGATTCAAGATGAAAGAATAAGTGTATGTTAACAAAAGATTCAAAAACCTTGCTTATGATAGGAAGTAGACTAATAGAACGGAAGTTAGATGA
>NC_088920.1:57820000-57845000 GCF_038396675.1 Hydra vulgaris | reverse complement strand
ATTTCCTCCATAACTCTGACATGATAACAACGAATCTTGATAGTTTTTCGGACTGTACTGATATAGGTAGCAGTATGCTGCACTTTGTATCCAACCACCAGGACATGTAAGATTAACTAAGAAAATAAAATTTTGATTAAGTAACACCATAACCATTTGAGCTAAGCAAACAATTCTATATCAAATGTAGTATGGAACTTATCAGTTAATAATAAGCAATCATTTCTAACATTAGAGTGATGTTGTTTTTTCTTAACATTAGAGTAATGGTGTTTGATAATTAGACGCAATTAAAATGCTGGATAATTATTGACATGCCATTTATGGTGGCTGCCACTAAGGGTCCACTAAGTAACCGATTTGCGAAACTCCAATCACCAACTAAAAATGAATATATAGACACACCGCAAATCCACTAAAACAGTATTTTTGGGTTATCTTAAATTAAATTTAACGAACAAAATAGCTGCTAATATTTTCTTTGTAAGTTAAGATTTATCTTTCGCCCAAATAACATTGGCAATCGAAGCTATTTATTTTAAGGTAACAAATGTACCAGGCTAACATAAAGCGTCCACCAATTTTAAGAAATTGTTGAAAAACATGTGATTGTTTTCTTAGAAAAAAACTTATTAAACAATTTGTTTCCTCATTCAACAGACTGGCAGTTTCAAGTAGAAAACATTTCTTTTTGCCATTTAAGTTAATTCAACAAAATTCCTCAAAAAACACATTGTCATCAAATGTAAATTTAATTGATTTTTTTAAAAAAGTTACAGTTTTATATATATATATATATATATATATATATATATATATATATATATATATATATATATATATATATATTTATATATATATATATATATATATATATATTTATATATATATATATATATACATATATACATATATATATATATATATATATATATATATATATATATATATATATATATATATATATATATATATATATATATATATATATATATATATATATATATATATATATATATATATATATATATATATATATATATGTAAAAGTAAAAGTTCTAGAAACATTTAAGCTAATTTAGAAAAAAAAAAGTATTTATTGTATAATTTTAATTTAAATAAAATAAAAATAAACTGCTTCTTTGAATTTCTTTACCTATTTTGAGTTTACAAATATAACAGAAACTCTTCTCACAGCTATTATCATTCCAACCACCTTTAGATATTTCTACGCAGTGCTCATTTCTATTAAGGTTGTTAGGTTCATTTGCTCTCCAATTAGTATAAGATAAAGGTGTACCATCTAACCACTCAAATTTTCTCAAAGCTTCATTATCATGAAGACCTTTTAAAAATTTTAAAAACTTCTTATAAGTTTATTTTTCAAATTTTTATCTTTTAAATATGAATCAAATAAAATTTATGAATAAAGAAGCTTACCAATCCATATAGTAATGCTTTGCAAGTTATTGCTAATAATAAAATTTAAAATATATGCATTTTCCACTTGGTCTTCTACACTTAATAAACTTCCTCCATAACTCTGACATGATAACAACGAATCTTGATAATTTTTCGTACTGTTCTGATACAGGTAGCAATATCCTGCATTTTTTAACCAACCATTAGGACATTTAACATTCACTGAAAAATTTAAATTTTGACCTAGTAACACTATAACCAATTTGGCTAAGGAAACAACTCTATATCAAATATAGTATTGAACTTTCCAGTTAATAATAAGCAATCATTTCTAACATTAGAGTATTGACGTTTATCTTAATATATTGTTTATCTCCGTAAAGTTGGTATTACATAAGAAAAAGGTTGGTAACCAGCCTCTATATTGTAAAAAAAGATAGCAAAATCAAAACAATATGTTTTAACATTGCTCTACTCTTGAACTAGCATTAGTTTGTTTGATGCCGTAAATACTTTTTCAATAATTCATAAATATTCATGATATTATTTAGAATGTTTTTATCTGGCATATTATAAAATCTGAAACAACTAAATACAAAACCTTAAACAAAACTTTTTTAAATTTTATTTAATTCAGGTTTGCAGAATTAATTCTTTATACAGAAACAAGAATGATAAGAATTAAGATTAATAAAATATAAAAACAACATTTGCGATTAATTGTTTTTTTCTCTGCATAAAATCATCTCAAAGGTTCCAATGGTTGCTCTTACTTCAGTCTAGATGTGAACATACTCTTACATATCCATGTCTAAAGAATGCCAGACGCGTACAAGAATAAACTTTTGAAATTGAAATGGGTTTTTTTAAAACTTATAAGAACCATAGTTAAAAAAAAAGTTTATCTCATTTAAAAAAGCATGTGCAAGTAACTAAATTTTGTAAGCTACATGTTAAACACTTTTGCATTTTATTATTACAAATTTTGTTTGTGAAAAACAATTCTTTTCAGCAATATGTAATCTTATTAAATTTCATTATTTTGAGAAACTTTGAGGTGTCCTAACTATAATTCTATAGCTGAGTTTCATTGGACCAACATTGACACTTTATACGCACCATTTTAGTTTTGCTTATCGACTTTATAGTGGACATTTATTGGCAGCACCAAGAGTGGCTAGACAATAACTGACCGCAATTAAAATGTCGGAGAATTAATGACTTGCTATATATAGTGGCTGCCACTTATGGTCCATTAAGTAAAGATATACAAAACTCCAATGAACAACTAAAAATGACTGTATAGGCACACTGCAAATCTACTAAAACAATGTTTGCTGGGTTATATAATCTTAAATTAAACATAAGGAACAAAATATTTGCTTAAGTCTTCATTGTAAGATAGGTTTTATCTTTGGCCTTAAATAACATTGCCAATGAAAAAAAATTGATCTAAGGAAACATATGTACCTCGCTAACATAAAGCTTCCACCAAATTTAACAAATTGTTAAAAAACTGTTATTGTTTCCTGAAGAAAGAAAAGTTTCAAACTATCGCTTTTCCCATTCAATATACTGTAAGTTTCAAGAAAAAAACTTTTCCTTCGTGGAACTTTAGTTAGTTCCCCTAATTTATTAAACAAGAAATTGTCATAGAATGTGAATTTAATTGATTATTTCAAAAATGTATAAGATTTTCAATAATATTAGAAAACTTAAATTTATAGTTGAGTATACACTATTTATATATATATATATATATATATAAATATATATATATATATATATATATATATATATATATATATATATATATTTATATATATATATATACATATATGTGAAAGTAAAATTTCTAGAAACATTTAATCTATTTTAGAAAAATAAAAGGTATTTTATATATAATTTCAATTTAAATAAAAAACTGCTTTTTTGAATTTTTTTACCTATTTTGAGTTTACAAATATAACTTAAACTATTTCCACAGTTAATATCATTCCAACCAGCATTAGATATTTCTACGCAGTGCTCATTTCCACCAAAATTGCTAGGTTCCATATTTTTCCAATTAGTGTAAGATAAAGGTGTACCATCTGACCACTCAAATTTTCTTAAGGCTTTGTTATCATGAAGACCTTTTTAAAAAATATAAACAATTTTTATAATTTTGCTTTTCGAATTTTTATCTTTTAAATATCAATCAAATAAAATTTGTAAATAAAAAATGTTACCAATCCAGATACTAGTGTTTTGTAAGTTATTGCTAATAATATAGTTTGAAATAAAGGCATTTTCCTCTTGGTCTTTTACACTTAATAAACTTCCTTTATAACTCTGACATGAAGACAATGAATCTTGATAATTTTTCACACTGCTCTGATACATGTAGCAATACTCTGCATTTTGTGACCAACCATTGGGACATTTAGGATTCACTAAAAAAACAAATTTTTGATCAATTAAAGCCATAATCTACAGAGCAAAGGAAACAACTCCTTATCAAATGTAGTACGGAACGAATCAGTTCATATAACATTATTAAATAATCACTTTCTAACTTAGAGTAATAGTGTTTATCTTAGTATATTGCTTATCTCTTTAAAATTGATACTACATAAGAAAAAAGTTGATAACCAACCTCTACTTTGTAAAAAAATATGGCAAAATTAAAACAACTTGTTTTAACATTGCTCTACTCTTGAGCTAGCATTAGCTTGTTTGATGTTGTAAATAGTTTTGTAATAATTTGTAAAGATTCTTGATATTATTTAGAATAATTATGTAGGACATGTTATACAATCTTTAACAATTAAAAACGAAATCTCAATCAAAAGTTTATAAGTTTCAATTAATTCACGTTTGCAGAATTAGTTCTATATACAGAAATAAAAATTAGAATTACAAGAATTATGATTAAATTAATAAAAGAATTGAGATTTATTGTTTTTTTCTCTCCATAAAATCATCTCTCTTAGGTTCGAAAGGTTGCCCTTTCTTCAGTCTAGATGTGACCATACTCTAACATGAGCATGTGTAAAGAATGCCAGACGCGTACAAGAAATAACTTTTGAAATTTAAATGGGTTTTTTCAAAATATTATAGGAACCATTATTTTGAAAAATTTACTTTTTAAAAAAAAGCATGTGCAAGTAACTAATTATAAAAAATAAATGTTAAACACTTATGTATTTTATTATCAAAAATGTTGCAGTGATAATTGATTCTTTTTAGCAAAATGTCATATTTTTAACTTCAATGTTTTCACAATATTTGAGCTTTCCCAACTACGATTCTGTGGCTAATTTTCAGTAGATCTATATAGACATTTTACACGCACCGCTTTAGGTTTGATCGTTGGTTACGCAGTGGACAATTAGTGGCAGTCGCCAAAAATTGCTAGCCAATGACTAGCTACTATTAACATGCTGGAAAATTATGACTCGTCATTTATAGTTGCTGTTACTGGTCCACTAAGCAAGAGATTAGCAAAACTCTAATGAGTAACTAAAAATGACTATATTGGCCTACCTCAAATCTACTAAAACAATGTTTACTGGGTTATATAATCCTAAACTAAATTTAACGAACAAAATAGCTGCTAAAGTTTTCATTGTAAGTAAGGATTTATATTTGGCCCAACATCATTGGCAATCTATTTGTACATATGGAAACATATGTATTTGTCTTACATAAAGCTTCAACCAATGTTAACAAATTGTTGAAAGAAATGTGGTTGTTTCCTTAAGAAAATTTGATTATTTTAAAAAAGTTATAGTTTTTTAAGTAATTTTGGAATATAGAACTTTATAGTTATGTATAGACTATTTAAAAAAATCAATTTGATATTCAATATATATCTTCAGGCCTTGCTATGAGATTTTGTTGTATAATGGAAAAGTTTAGCGCAAGTAAATGTAACTTTACTCAGTAATAGGAATTACATAGTTAAAAGTATAATTAGGTCAGTTATGTATTTTAAATTCACATAATTACACAATTAGATTGCATTTTTCCCTTTAATAGAAAAATGCTTGTGATACCTATAACATTTTAGTTCAACTGGAGACTTGAAAAAATAAAATCTGTTATTAAATGGTTACAGCTGTCCTGCTTTGCTTTGCTTTATTTCCATTAAAATATTTCCTTTTCATTTACCGTAAAACCTAAAGTGTTTTCACAATTTTTTACTGAAGGATCCAAAAGACCAAATAATAGTACTTTTGGTTTTAAGATGTTATTAGTAGAACTTGTTTTTAATAATAATATTAGTATAATTTACAGTACAAATTTACATAACTTATATTTATATCACTAAAATTTGTTTTGTTTTTAAAATAAAAATAAATATAAGTTGGGCCTTTAAAGCGTTAACTTGTTGATCGTGTTATTTTTATTTGGTTATAAAAGTTTGTTTTAAAAAATTCGGTTTGTTTTATAAAATATATAATGACATCCTTCTACATAAAAATTAATTGCAAAAGCTCATTAATGAGATCAGTATTTAAAAAAAAAAGTCAAAAAGCCGGAACTTACCTTCGAGAAAAAAAAAAAATTGCGGTAAAAATTATAAAGTTTTTCACTTATATCTCGATAAATATTTTTAAAATATCTGTTCTGGAAAGTTTTATTAACAAGAAACTTATCATCAAAGATTTTTTATGATATGAACACAATTAGCCTTGGCACTTGGGGATCACTTTAAGATTCAAAAAATAAATAAAAACTATCAACTTTTTTTGTCACATTTTGGCATTATCAAAATTTTTGCATATTACTCATAAACTAGTTATTCATTTTTAATCAATGTCAAGTATATGATCAATTTAAATAAAAATGATAAAATAAAATCTTTTGTTTAAAAATGATTTTAAAACTAAAATGTATATATATATATATATATATATATATATATATATATATATATATATATATATATATATATATATATATATATATATATATATATATATATATATATATATAGTTATGCTTAGCACGAACATATAAAAGTAACTTGAATTAAATTTAATAAAAAATTTTTTTTTCACTTTAACTAAATTTGGAAATTTTAGCAATATAAAAAATTGTAAAACGGAGGGTCTCAAAATTTTTAAAAGAGTTTGAATTAAATTTAATAAAATAAAATTTTATTTATTTCTATTTTATAATAAAATTAACTTAAATTTAATAAAATTAATTAAAAATAAAAGTTTTTTTAAAATACGGAAAATTGGAATAAATTTAATATCGATTAGTTTTTTTTATCTAATAAAAAAATATTCCACAAAAGTGTTTTACAACAATTATTTACAGCTTAATATTTTCCGCCTAAACTGTTCTAAAGACTGCACGTAGGAGTATTTGACGATTTTAGCTGACCAAAATTATTTCTCTCTTTTTAACAGCTGAAAACTTTACCATATGACAAGAAATTGTAAATTAAATGTTTTTTGTACAAATCCAAGCCAGTGGCGTTCAATATAGGGGAAAGATGGGTATTTTAGGGATTACATTTTATTCTATTCAATAGGATTTGAGGAAATAAAGGTATATTATTTTTCAAACTTTATTATGGTAAATAACATATTATATTTTGATATTTAATTAGATTCCACTTCGTCATTGTCAGAATATTCTTCATTTTCGTTGTTTTCAGTGTCGGAATCTTGGACTTCTCCAGGAAGAAGCAATTCCACAGCTTCTTTTGAAAAAGGCTTTGTAAGATTGTGTTTTTTTTTCCCAATGCTGGACAACAGAGGGTCGGATGTTAACAATAACCTATTGATGATATCTTGGTTACAATCTTTTCTAGAAAATTGTTTGTTTCTGGCTTCGGCAGCCTCTTCCGACAATTGTCCAATTGACAAAAGCGCATTCTCTACTATATCAGGACCATGTATTACAACTTTACGCAGAGTTGGAGTCATTGGACACCAGGGGTTTAGTTTAACATAAAGCTTTGCAGTATCCAAAGTATACTGTCTGAACTTTTCTACATCAATCTTGTGGCCACTGGAAATTACTTCTAAGATAATTTTTATTCTGAAAATTAAACGGAAGTCTACTCCAGTGATATCTGCAGATGTTTCCGGGTTGTTGAAGAATCTCCTGTTTGTGTTGCCGTTATTGGTATTCCCAAATCCAACCTTAGGTATGTCGAAAAGAATGCCCATTTTGCTCATGAATTCATCTTGGATTTTCTTTTTCCTATCTGAGATGAGTCTCTTCTCATCTTCATTCAGCCTTTTCTGCCTTTTTTTTACAGGCAATTTATATGATAGGTGAAGGAGACTTTCAAAACACCGTATTCTAGCATGCAGAATGGATAGTCCAAATTTGTAGCTGCTTTGATTGTCAACACATGTTCTGTCCAAATCATTAAATTGTCTTGATGTTGCTCCACAAATATAACATCGCATGGTCGATTTAGTGGTGGTTGCTGCGTTACAAACTTTACCGTCAATCATAGTTAACATCATCACATGTTCTACTGCTATGTCTTGAAGTTGAGTTGGTTTCAAGCCTGCAATTTTATTTTCCATGTAATCAATTTCTTCAGCTATTACATCAGCAGTTTCTTTTATGAATCTAATTCGAATTGGCCTGCAAAACCTTGGAGACGATGGTGTAGGTTTTTGCCAGATAACCTTTTTATTTACTCCACAAGCTAGCTGTAATGGAACCATTGAGCGTTGAAATATACTGGCGTCAGAATTAGAGTCATCCTCAAACTTTTGATTAAACTGTGTCTGCTGGGAGCCATCACAACCCCATTTCGTAGATAATTTCATATGTTTACGCCCACTTTCCGTTAGAGTCTTGATAACTTCTTCTAGATCCAATCTTTCGGCAGTATGTTTT
The DNA here is from genome assembly GCF_038396675.1 of Hydra vulgaris. NCBI lineage: Eukaryota > Metazoa > Cnidaria > Hydrozoa > Anthoathecata > Hydridae > Hydra > Hydra vulgaris. The sequence goes on along the minus strand of NC_088920.1, from coordinate 57,836,717 downwards.
AACAGACTTTGTAAGTCTACTTCAGCTAAACTATCTGTGACTGAGAATGAATCAGGATCAGGATAGCATGTTTTTTTTCTTCGACCAAAATACTGTAGCAGGGCCATTGCTTCTTGTCACTTGTACGTACAAATTCATATTGAGATTTTGTTAGGCCTCCGTCAGTAAATATTAAAAGAGCCTCTAACGGTGTCAATGATTTTTTTGTAGGTTCAAGACTGCTGCGATAGGCTTTTTTATACTTTCCCGCTCGTTTGGGAGATGTTTTAAAATCTTTGAGGACGGTTGCAGCACTTCTTTTGCCCTTGTTGTCAAACAAGTTTCAGCTGCAAAAACAATAGCTTCTGGTTCCACATCTTTCCTGAGCTGTTCTGTTTTTCTCCTCTTTGAACGTTCACTAAAATTGACAAAAATTTTTCTTGGTCGTCCTGCTGATGATGGAGTGGATGGGGTACCCGGTATTTGGAAACTTCCTTGCAGCCAAGGGCCATGCTTCTTAATAAATATTTCATGAGTTCTGGATGAAGACGACCACATTTTTCTAAAAATAGCTTTCAACCTCGACATTTGATGCTTGTATACTGTTTTTAGTTCTCCGGTATATTGGTTTATTGATAACAAATTTTGATCAGCTAAGTCCATTTTTTCATTGAAATTTGGAGCCTCCTGCTGCTGAATACTGTTGTAGAAATCCAAACGAGAGACTGATTGCATTCCTGATGACCCATCTAGAAAAAAAAAATTAAGTTGAAAAATTCATCTTGGACCTTGATGTGCTTAGAACATGATTAAAATTTAGATGGCATCAACAGGCAGTTGAAATTAAGATTTTTAAATAGCTAGTGGTATAAACTCATAGAAAAAAGAAAAAAACTAAGAGGGTTTCAATGCGCACTATAACTTTTTCACTTTTAAAGTCAAAATTTACTTTAAAATTCGTTAAAAAAATGCTAAGTTTTATGGTACATAACTTTGTGGTAATTAATATTTCAAAACGGTAGTAAGAATAAATAATGTACATACCTGTCATAGATTCATCCATGATATAACACTGTAAAACTTCTGTTGTAAACACTTGTACACAGCTTCAATAAATACCACTAAAATCGCTCGTAGCTAAAATGAACCACGCATATATAGATCGGATATTTAACTAGACTGTGTAGTTCCAATTACTACTTTTATAACCAAACCATTAATTGCTCATTGAGCGACCATTATCGAGAGATAATAAGGGTAGGTAATTAGGTGGGTACGGCCACTTTTAATAATTCCAATTTTGGCCAGCTAAAATCGTCAAATACTCCTACGTGGACTGTTTAAAATGAAAAATGTTTTTGTGTAACGTAATGTGCTTGATGCGTATGTTAAATCACCATTTCGTAAATAAAAATCCAAATAACGTAATGCTTTTTAACAAGGCATACTCTTGGCAGACAATGTAAAAATGTCTACTTCCTTCAGAAGATGATCATTCAAATGATGATAATTACTCTCTTTGGTAACTTATAATTGCTGCCCTACCATGAAAAGTTTAAATTTTTCTTCTTTTTTAGATTTTATTTGGTCTTTTAAATCTTTTAATAGAGCAGCAACTTCAGCAGCAGAAACATCATCTTTCTAAATTTCTTTTTTTTTCTTTTTTTTTACAGTGTTTTAAAAAACGTTGGCTTGACTGTGAACAAAAAATTATTTCACTCGTTACGTTATAAAAAAGTCAAAAACTAATTTTAAACCATTTTCTGCGGCAAAATATAAAATTCTAACATATTTTGATACTTAGTCCTCTTCAAGAAGTTTTCTTCACTAGAACTCGAACAGTGAAACAGTGGAAAAAAAATTAATAAATTTGAGAAATAACTATCTCCACATCAGTTAATAAACAATCAGATGCAGTGTAGAAAATGTAACTGATGCCAATAATTTTACAGTTAATTTTGACAACTAGCATTAAGTAAATATTGTACCCTTTTGTTTTAAACTTCTGAACTTCATATTGGTATTGTCTGAAGTAATTTTTGAAATTATTTTGGTCGCACTAATGCATTTAAATATAACTTCTGATAAATTATCTGATTTTCCTCTATTTACGCAACCCATATCAGCTGAATTTTCACTCTCATTTTAACACCAAATTTAGGAGTTAAAATTGGATGCATTTTAACATTCTTGTTATTGCATCACAAAGAACTGACACATAACATGCTATTAACAAAGAGTCTTTCCAACTACTATATTTACTTTTAGTTGAGTGAATTTATTCATTAAACAACTTTATTTTAGATAATTTAATTTGTTTAAACTTTCTTTATATGCGTACACAAACGCGTACAAATCCCTACATGGATAACAATCCCTACAAACAAAACAACCAACGAGCAAACCAACCAAACCGAAACACATACATTTGGCCACCTTAGTTTTGCATTTTTTATTTAATTTTTCAATTTTATATGAAACACTTTGTCAATTTGAAACTCCAAAACAAAGCAAGGCTGCATTCAGAAAAAACACATTAATAAAAATATTTAATGTAATATTTTAATAAATATAGTATTTTAAATAAGCAATAAAACAATATATAGATAACCGTATTTTATAAAAACATCTACAAATAAAATTGAAATCATGTAAAAAATAGTTTTTAAACTTATAATTCAAAAAATATAACATTTATGCAATGAAATCTAAAAATATAATCTGTATATGAAATGATAATTATATTTGAAATATTTATATAATTTAACTTTTTTTGATAATATTAGGAACCAGTTGAATGTTAAAGGGTCTAATATCTATGCTTACTTGTCAGACAATATCAAGTTCTTACAAGCCCTAAAGTTGGACAGATAGATATATTAATATAGGTATTAAACCTATAAAAGAAGATAATTTTTTAGCCCAACCAGTAAATAACTAGGGTAGTCAAAATATGGATAATTATGTATAAGAACTTGGCGCAAATCTTAATAAAAACTAAGTTGTACAGTGCACTCTTCTTCAACCTGATTTTGACAAAAATAATATTAAAAATAAATTAGTGATAAATACAGCAACTATAATTTGCTGTAGAGTCTTTAATTATTTTTACCTCAAGTTACATTTCAAGAAACAAGAACATTGCTTGCCTATTGTTACACCTCAAAAAATAAAAACATAATTAAAAAAAAATTAAATCAGAGATAAATGGAGTAAACATATCAATATAGTAGAAAATATAGAAAGTATTTGAAAATAAAAGCCAAAAAAAATGACTTCTAATATTTTGTCTGAATTAAATTACTAAAATTAAAAATAATCAATAAATAATTAATATGTCTGCTGCAGAAAACAAAAAAAAAGGAACACAAAGTAATAAAGAATTTTAGAAAAAAAAAAAATTGTTTTCTGTAAATTGTTTTCTAATCAAGAGCTAGACAATTAGGAAAAAAAAATAGAAAATCGGTTGAAAAAGTATTTAAAGATTTAATCAATTACGGTTTTATTTGATTTTGTATTTACTTTAACTTTTTTTCTTTTTTTCTCATTTTATTTCTTTCCAATTTTACTTATCCATGTCATCATATTAAAAGTTAATTTATTATTAGCCTTTTTATTGTATTTTTTGTTATTGAGTGTTTATCAAATTTATAGTATTTATAGTTTTATTGCACAATATTATTACTACTGTTGTTATTATTATTGCTATTATTGTTATTTTTATGGGTTTTACAATTTCTGCCTTCCTAGCAAACATTGACAGACGGGCACCGTAAGGTTTATGTCTGGGCTTACGGTAACGGGATTTTAACGGGTAAGTGTTTTGGCTTCCGGACGGGCCCCATATGGTTAAAAAATAAGCGATTATTATAAAAATATTGCTTGATTGGGTTTTATCTGGTTTTTATGAGGGCCGAAGGATCTGTGAATTTGACGGGTTTTCCATAAGGTTCCCAAAGGGTTTAAACAGATTAATTAAAAAAATCACAAAACTTACTCGATGGTTGCCATTTATAATTAGTATTGTGCGTCAAAAAAATTTAAAAATTTAACTGTTATGCATTATATTTTTTTATTTATTATATTTACATTGTAAATAAAGAGAAAGTTTCTTTTCGATTTATTTTTTTACTGTGAAACTCCATTAAAAAGACGTTGTTTTAAAATTTCATTTATCACCATTATTTAAGAATTTTTTAATATTTTTTTAAAATAAATTTACAAAGTTCAACATATGTTTAGCATATGTTTCAGTAACTATTAAACATGAAGTAATTATTCCATTGAGACACTGTTTGCATTTTTAAAATGATCAAAATATAAAGTTTTGTTTCTGCTAGTGATAGTATTAACTGTTTTGAGTTTAATCGAAACTTTGGTTTAGCCAGAAAAATTTAAAAAGAGCAAACAGGCAAATGTTGTGATGGATAGGTTATATTTAGGAAATATAAAGCTTTTAAACTGTTTTTACAAATCCACTTTTTTCCATTGATTTTTCTATATTTTATGCAAGTAAAATGACTGATGTAAACGAAGTTTACCCACAGTGAGATATAAATATTAAGGGTGGAATGCAACAAACAAATTTGAGTCAAGTTCGACTTAAACTTTACATTGTAACCAATAGCGGCAGAGTATTTTTTAGGGGAAAACCCATACTCTGCCGATATTGGTTACAATATAAAGTTCAAGTCGAACTTGACTCAAGTTCGCTTCTTGCATTCCACCCTATGTGTTTACATTTAGATGCAGAAAATGGCTTTATTGTTATGCATTTACCTCATTTTTTAATCATTGATATTTTTTGACCATGATATAAAACTATGCGTTTGTAATATTAACAATAATATCATAATATTCATGTCTTTTTTTGTTTTGTTTTGTTTCTATGGGGGTGCCCCGAGAAGTCCTAACGGTCTTATCACAGAGCACCGCGGAAGTACATTTAACCTGGAAGTTTACGCCTCCTTCCTTACCGTGAAGCAAGAATTTGTCCAGAGCTCGTTTCGAACTTGGATCTCCTGCTTTGTATAACTTATATATTATTTATATATAAGTTATTTATATATAATTATATATTATTATTAATAATATCATTATTATATTATGTGTAATATATTATATATAAAATAGTTATTACATATAAAGTAATATTTATTATTACATATTATTCTATATATAAGTTATTATTATTAATAACTTACAATACTTACAATACTTATACTTGTAAATAATTATAATACTTAACTTATGTTTACAATACTGATAACATTTTTATTGATATAAACTTTTGCATTCAAACTTTAATTATAAAACTTTAAGTTAACTTGATAACTTTAACATAAATAACGATAATTAAAAAAAGTTATTTATAAAGATCATGACCATATGCTTATTAATTATAACTGAGTTATAGTAAAATGAACACTGTTTTTGTTTTCCATAATTTAATTATAAAATGTTGGGATAAAAGTGCTAAGTTCCAGGTCATAGGTCTTATTTGATATGTATCTTATGTATATCTTTTATTTCGCAGCATGTTTAAGAATATTTCATCTTGGTGCACTCTGTTAACAATATTTGCATACTGATATGAGTAAAAGTGACTTCAACAACCAGAATGTATTTTTGATAAATATTAGTAATAACAGGTTAGTAAATATAATAATAATAATAATGGTAATAACTTATATTTATTAAAATTAGTGAAAGACTTATGTATGATAGAATTGCATGAACTTTGGGGGGCAAATGTAATGGAGTAAATAATTCCTTTGTTTATTACCACAATAAGAGTAATGTGAGAAAATATTATTTTTATCTACAGAATATTCCGCAAAAATCTATATTTTCCTAAGTTTTAAATTTTATAAAAAAACAAATATTAAAAAAAAACAACATGTATTATAAAATAAAAAAATAAGTATTCAAGTATGAAAAAAACATATGTATTATGATAAAGTATATTCATCACATTAACTATGTTATCTGTAAGTTAGGGGTTGCAGCTAATATTTCAGCTTCAACTGAAATATTAGCTGCAACCCCTGTTATTAGCTTCAAATTTAAACATACATATAAAAAATATCAAATAAAATTTGCAAAACATTTTTGCTGTTTATAAATGTTGCTGTCAGAGCCTAAAATATTGAGTATGAAATTAATTTTACTGTTATCATATGTCATGCACCAGCTAGAGCATTTGTTAAGTGTATTAGGGGGACAATGGCTATAATTGACGTAAGCGTTGTGTTTAGAAAGGAGAGTGGTGTGGCAAGTTAATACTCCCAAATATTTCATCAATTTTAAGGACTGGTTCAGATTTTTGTCATCAAAAGCTTTCTGAACATCTTAGTGGTGTGTTAAATGGAATTAAATTTTGACATGGTGACAAATTTTTCTTTAGACTTTATTCATCTTGTATGCTTAGGGTATGCGAAGACTCATCAACCTTTGGTTAAATGGCCCAAATGATGTAAATTGATTACAGTCAATACTTTATCTGGTAGATTGTTCCAGATATTTCGTTACATTCCAGGAAATTTTTCTAAAAACTAAGGTCTTAATTAGATACTAAAAAATGGAAAACAACTTAACTTAGACTTTTTTTTTGGATACACTGGGCCAGTTGTTTAAACGGGATGATTTAGCCAAAAATCTATTCAAACCTTTTAGTTCTTTCAGTTGCAATTCTAGTTTTATAATGTTTTATTTTGTTGAAAAAATATGTTGCTTTTGCTGGTCAGTTATTAACGTATTTTGTGCAGTTATTCGGTGAACTCTACGGTAAGGATCAATTAGTTTACAATGTCCATTCTTTAATACATATAGGAAATTACACAGTTAAATTTCAAGGACTTGATAGATGTCCCTCATTCAAATACAAAACTTTTTCAGATCAATTAAAAAAGCTTGTTTAAAGAACAAAGGGTTGCTTAAATAAACACGTACAAAGATGTAATCAGAAGTTTAGTATGCCTAATTTTGATGAATCAGTAACCATTGCATTGAGACACTGTTAACAATTTAAATTTATCAAGGTTTAGAATGTTTTGTTTCAGCTTATAAAGGTCAAAATTGTTTTGAAAATCCGAAAAGAAAAATGGTTTAGTTAAAAAGGATTTAAAAAGCAGACGAATCCTTTGATGAATAGGTTATGTTTGAGAAATTTGCAGCTTTTTAGTTGTTTTATGAAGGGTTGAAGGCTGAAGGGTTCATAAATATGCCTGGAAACGTTAGTGTTAGTGGGTAGACTGTACGAAGTTGACTAAATAAGTAAGGCTTAGATTGCTATATTGCTGCTCAAAAGACTCAAAAATTTATATATATATATATATATATATATATATATATAAATATAAATATATATAAATATAAATATATATATGTATATATATATAAATATAATATTGGCTTCACAATGACACGGCAAATTAAATTTTGATTAAAAAGAATTATATATTTTTAGATTAGTTAATCAGTATATATTAATTATTATTATGAATTATATATTTTATTTTATTTTAACCCTAATATATCATTGCCGCTTTCATTTTAAGATTATTCTTATAAATATATATTTCTTTTTTATTTTTTATATTTGACAAAGCACATGTACTACTTGAAATAGACTTTGCAGTAAGACTTAATAAGCATGGCCGACAACACCACCACTTTTTGAGGACTTTTTTTTTAATTTTATGAGCATTTGAGAAAACCGCATTTGATGGGACTCCACAAGGCTTGTTTACACCCTGGTTTATATATATATATATATATATATATATATATATATATATATATATATATATATATATATATATATATATATATATATACATATATATTTTTTTATTTTATCGAGTATTATCTATTGGAAAAATTTTAAAGAATTTTGGGGCCCTTTTGAAGGAGGGGGTTGCTTGGATCTAGTAGAAACGGTACTGTTATATAAGGTTTCTGATGAGTCTTAATTGATGAAACTTTAGGGTGATTTATGTTACCTTGAAAAATTGAGACTAACAGTTAACTTTAATTTTTTTACAGGTCATAACAAAACGAGATATTGTGTAAAGAGGTTTCCAAAGGAGTCGTTTAAACAACAATGTAAAAGCTTTCAATTTGCAAGATAACCGTGGAAGCATTCAATATACGATTAAAGAATCGTTTCAAGTTAGCTTAATTTCGACTGTAGTTTTTTTTTTTTTTTTTTAAAATAAACTAATCAAGTTATAAATAAATTTGTTTTTCTGTAAATTTTAAACATTTTAATGGAGTTTTTTAAGATTTGCAATGGGTAAACCTTGAGGGACCCTTACGGGATACCCGGCGGGCATACCCATATGGAACCCAGAGGAAAACCGCGGCCAAGATCCGGCGGGTTCCCGATGGGTTTCCCATATGGGTTCCAGTTGCAAACCAAAATGGGTCCCTTAAAGTTTTAAAGTAGGGGATTTGACTGAGACCCATACGGAATACCAAGCGGGCATACCTATATGGGCCCCATATGGAAACCGCTGCCAAGATCTGGCGGGATACCGTTGGTCTTCCCATACGAGACCGAGTTGACAACCCGTATGGGCCCCGGACGGTTTCCGTATGACAATGTTGGCTGAGTTGGTTATAAATTATATGATAGTTATTTTTGCTATTGTTTTATTATTAGTTAAAATAATTTATTACAATTATAATGTTATAGTTACTATTTATATTATCATTTTATTCAAATGATTATTCTTATTATTATATTATTATTGTTAATATTATTATTATCATTATTTATTATTTCTCTGTTTTTAAGTTTGGTTTTGATTTTTTATGTTGTGTTTTTTTTATCAGTTTATTTTAAATTTTCCCTATATTTTATTTAATATTTTGTTTTTCTTAGGCTTCAGTTTCACTACTACAGCCTGTGAAAATCAGGTCAGCATATGGCAATGCTAATGCAAAAGCTGACCTATCTTTTGTTTATGACAGCATACAGCTGGCGACCTAAATTCTTAAAGCGTCGGTACGCTAAAACAATATATGTAAAATATATGTATTATCTATTCATTATAAGTTTATAGTTTATTTATTGTAATTACTTTTTCCAGTTTAATATGTTTTATTTAAAAAAAAAATCATTCCTTTTTTTTAGATTCATTTTTTTGCTTTTTTATAAATTTATGCAAGCATAGCAAGGTTAATTTATTCATTTAAATTGATAAAAGTTTCTTTTTAAATAATATTAAACAAACCGTAAACATTTACATGTTTTTAGTTTTTTTAATATTATAAAATAAAAAAAAATATAATGTACCTTAATCTTATATAATAATGCTGAACTTAATAGTTGGGCTCAGTTGTGTACATTTTTCAAGGAACTCACGGCAGCCATTTTAATAGCAACAAAAAGCATTTCAGCACTTTTTTATAAGAAAATGTTAAAGAAAATGTGACTAAATCTAACTTATAAAAATTATGTAAATGTTAAAGTTTACATAAAGCTTTACTATTACTTAAAAGTTGCATTTTAGCAATGTGTCTAAAAAAATTTTTGGTTTATAACATTCATGTGTAAAATTTATAAAGTTATCAAATAAATAAATTTAAGTTTTATAAACTTTTATAAGTAAAATTTTTAAGACTTTTTCTAATAAACAGTATTAAAAAAATATTGCCGAAGTATACCTTAGTAGCCTTATTTAATAACTCAGATCAATTTTCGTAGATTTTGGTGTCTATCACTAATTAAAAATTTATAAAACAAAGCCAATAGCCTGGTTAAAATACACATTTCATGGTGCTGTTCTGCAGTTTTAACATTTTTCTTAAAATCGCTTCAATCATCAAATACTACTTAGGGACTTGAATGACCAAAATATCTATGTACATACTGAATGATTTTATCAAAAAAAACGTTGAACGCTTTTCTTGATCCCACACAATTCGGTGTAATAAATATTCTCCATCAATGATGTAACTGACATTTAAATTGTAAATTTTAATACTTACTGATTCAAAGCAATCGTAAGTAGCTTATTTTTCTGTTTTACGCATTCTAGATTCATCTAACAGTGATAATACATAGGGGGCTAATTAATTTTCAAAAACATTTCAATTTCATCCTCAAATGTCTTAGTAACACTCATATGTTGAAATAACAATACTGGATTTACAGGTATTTTCTCATCATTAACTTTTATGGTGCTACCCATGGTTAAAAGAAGTATTTTATCAGCGCGTTTTAATTTGATATTAAATGTTTGAAGTACCACAACTGATTTTATTGCAACGTCTAATGATGAAAAGTCCTTCAATAAATTTTGGAGAAACACTATAATTCATTAGTTTCTCTAATTGTGCATATTTTAGCATATCCTGCAAATACAAGTGTGCAGACTTAACATAAAGAAAATGTCCCAATGCTTGGAAATAAGGAAGCATTTTTGTAAATGCTGTTCAAATAAGCTTGCTAATCTCCAATACGTTCAGCTTATATAAGTTTCTTGGCAATCGACCATATTATAATATTGTATAAAAAAAAGCCAATAACTCCAGAATATTCCTGGTGTTAAATTATTTAACTAGGCGAGGGATAATTGGTCAAGGACTAATAATCGGATGTCCTCTTGTATGATTGCTGCCGCAGTTTTTAAGTATCGAAATCGTTCTTCCTCTATATTTTGGTTTTTTTCTCATACCAAGTTTGGTTATGAATATAACAAATAAAAGTTTACCAGCCCGTAGAAAGTGACCAGGTTTGATATTTGACCAGGACTGGGACCATGTTTAATAAAATATAGCCGAGGCCGGGGCCAGATTTGTGACTGGGGCTGCATAAACATTTATACATCCTAAAGCATATCTTTATAAATTAAAATTGATCTTACGTTTTGTATATATATATAGATATAAAAATATCATAATCATCAACATCATCATCATCATCATCATCATCATCATCATCATCATCATCATCATCATCATCATCATCATCATCATCATCATCATCATCATCATCATCATCATCATCATCATCATCATCATCATCATCATCATCATCATCATCATCATCATCATCATCATCATTATCATCATCATAATCATCATCATGATTAACACCAATATCATCAGGAGCTTAAAAGAGGAAGGCTAAAGCCGGATGATGTTGATCATCATCATCAGGTTTAAGCCTTCCTCTTTTTTGCTGTTTCTCTAATATAAACAATCTAGATCATTTTTTTCAAAAAATGCTCTAGAATGTTTAAATTAGAGAAAAAAACTTATGCTCATTCATACAATATGTAAGACACTCTTTTCAAATTTTCTTTTTTCTAACACTACCATTTTCTACTGTAGGTGCTACTTCTCTACATGCTGATAACTAAATAACTTTATTCTTTTCTAACAAACGTTGCTCGATATAATGTTTTTCTAATCTGTCTAAGATAATGCCTCCTTTTCTTTGAGATTATTAATTCATTTCTTTCTAACTATTTTCTTGAAGTTATCATTGAAAGCCAATATTCTTTTTTATTTCCAGTAACTTATGGGGTACCTTGATTTTTTATCCTTAGTCCTTGTTTTGCTTCTTACCTACATTATTGATCTTCCTGCCAAACTTACATTTAATGTGGCTCTGTTTGCTAATGATCTGATGACCCAACTTATTGTATTAACAAAAGTGTTTCCTTTTCGATCGCTCAAATCTGGCAGTCGAACTTGAACCTGATCTCACTTCTACAACAGATTGAGGCTTGCAGGAAGTTGGAGTTTTTAGCTTTAATTAAAGTTAAACAACTATCATAGTACTGTCGACATTTCCTAAAAGATGAGTTGAAACCCTCTCATTGAGTCCTCATCTCTAAGTCTCCTTTGACATGCTGATAAAGGGTCTGCAAATATGAGTTCCTTTTTTTCTCGATCAAGTTGTAATCTTTTGTGACTGATTGTGTTGCCAAAATCCTTCAACATACTAAAAAATACATAAATTACTGCAAAAATTACTTGAGGCCTAATCAAAAGTTTCTGTTGGAAAAATTTGTCATACTCTGTATTTCTTTTAACTGCAAGAGTTAAGTCATTGTTTACTTCTAAGCTTTCATGAAATCCGTATTTAAATAATCGATTGGTAAATTAGCATCTCTTAAGGTTTCTTTTCTTTACTGCGCTCGGCATTTTCTTACTCTTTCTAATTTCTTTCTTTATTCTACTCGCCCCGTACTTATTCGCCCTGTATAAAATACTTTTGTCATACTTAGGCTAGTTCTTCTAATGATACTCTTTTTCTTCTATACAAGATTTAAAAACGCATTGCAAACGTAGTTGAACCCACTCTGTTTGCTAAACTTGAGCCCCTCTTTTATCGTCGTAAAGTTTCATCTCTTTCTCTTTTCTACAAATACAATCAGGGTTGCTGTTCAAGAAGCTATCATCTCTAGTTCCATCAACAAAAACTCATTCTCGCTTGACTCGTCACTAAGCAAAGCCTTATTCTTAGACTTTCCACGCATGTTTTAAACATTTTTATTTGGATCTCTCTCCCATCTTCATGTTTTTCTAACTGTTGAAATTTTCAACTTTTCAAGTCTTCTGTCAACCGTTTTTTTTGCTCCTAAACTTTTTGTTTTCTAGTATATTAGAACTTAATAGCAATTTTTTGCTGCCTTGTTGATAGTGAATCAGAATTGAAAAAACTAATAAAAAATAAACATTTATAATTGTATATGATGCTTAAATAAAACATTTTCAAACTTTACATTCCCAGATAAGACAACATTTTGGCCCACTGTCGGAATTTAGTAATCGGCCCACCGAACTCAATGGGACGTCCTGCCTACGTCGATATCTTTATGTCGGGCTAACCAATTAAAAAAAAACGTCTTACTTACTTCGGTAGGATAACGTTGGGCCAGCCAAAATATACTATATTCTATATAATTTCTTTTTATTCTTTCTATTTATATATTGAATTTATATTTATATTATATTTCTATATTATATTTATATTATAAATAGCTATATATTATATTTATTAATAATATATTATATTTATATTATATTTTATACTTATTTATATTATATTTCCATAATATATAGAATTTCTCGAAAGATGGAAAAAGAACTGATCTAATAAAGTAAAAGTTCTTCAAAGAAATGATGACTAGCAAGTATATTGTTTAATAAATTCTTTGAAATATATTTCGTATTATTATTTTTGATTAAATCAATAAAATTTTAAACGTTTTCTTGCTAAATATTTATAAACTCTTATGTATAAAAACAATATTTAATATTGGTATTATATTATATAATATTGGTTATTTCACCATATAACTTAATATAACAAATAATATTGGTTCTACATGTCATTTGTTAAGAAAACCAATGTAATTAAATTGATTTTCGTATATAATATTTATTATATTTATATATAATATATGAATTTCGTATATAATATACTATATAATATTGGTTTTCATACTAAAAATTATAAAAATATTTAGTAAAAGAGAAATATCGAGTAAAAGTAAATATTTAAATAACTTTGTATATATAAAGGTGGTTTACTTAAATTAAACCACCTTTCTTTTTTTAATATAAATATAAATATAAACCACATATGTGATATATATATATATATATATATATATATATATATATATATATATATATATATATATACGTGGTTTAAAAGTAAACCAATAAAGTTATGTAGTTATTTACTTTTACTCGATATTTCACTTATACTAAATATTTAAATATATAAAGTTTTAAGCATAAAAACCAATTTAATATAGTATATATGAAATATTATATACAAAAATCAATATAATTACATTGGTTTTCATAACAAATGTCATATTAAATATATAAAGTTTTAAGCATGAAAACCAATTTTATATAGTATATATGAAATATTTTATACGAAAATCAATATAATTACATTGGTTATCATAACAAATGTCATATATAAACATTATTGGTCATATTATGTAATATGGTCACTTCAATTGAAGCAAATGTGTATAAAGTTTTACTTTTACTTATTTGGATATTTTTTTTTTTATCAAATATTTATAAAGTTTTATGCATGAATACCAATATTATATAGTTATTAAATATTATTAACAATTTATATGAATATATACATATAACTTTTTAATAATATTTTAATGAATTTATCAATACTGTCATATTTATTGAATAAGATACAACTATCCTATGATAGTTGTATCGAAAAGTTCACTAAATAATTTAAACTAAATTGATATTAGATCCAAGTCATATTCTTCTATAAGGTGTCGTATACGTGCCAGAGTTCAAGCATACTTGGAAGACATTCAAAATTCAAGTGCCAAAAATGAAGACGATGTTCAAATTCATAGTACTTTATCACTTGAACAATCTAATAATACACTCACTAATACATTAAATGCAGATATAATTAAGGAAGTCTATTTTGATAGAAAAAATAATTTTCATTAACCTGGTGAAATAAATCAAGTTCTACATTATAATTTTATACTGAATGAAAAAGTTAATAATTATCCATCTGAATTGAATGATAAAGTATGTCTTCAAATGAATGACAGTGATAGTGTAAAATCTAAATCTGAATCTGACAATTTTCCAGATACTGATGAAAACGACACTGATAATAACGAAGGACTGCTTGTTGTTGAAATTACACGTTGGGCTGTTGTAGAAAATATTTCTCACAAGTCAATAAAATTTCTCTTATATATACTTCAACCGCATCATTCTTTTTTGCTCCTTGATCCCAGAACTTTATTGTCAACACCGAGATATATGAGTTATGAACAGTTAAGTAGTGGTGGTATATATCATCATTTCGGTATTGCTTCATGCTTGCAAAAAGTGTTTAAAAGTGAACAAAGTTTTGTCAATCTATCAGAATGTTCTCAATTATCAATGCAATGCAATATTAATGCTTTGCCTATATTTAAAAGTATTGGTTTATAGCTGTGGCCAATTTTTGGTTTGTTAAAGCAACCAAGTTACACAAGTAAGCCTTTTCTAATTGGATTGTATGCTGGATATAAAAAACCTTCAAATCTTATTGAATTTTTGAACTCATTTGTATCTGAAGCATCTCAGTTGGAAAAGAATGGAATAATACTGAAGAAAAATCTTTATCAATTTCAAATTCATAGTTTTGTGTGCGATGCTCCTGCACGATCATTTGAAAAAAAATACAAAGCAGTATAGTGGTTATTATAACTGTGATCGTTGCATTCAATCAGGAAAACATATAGGAAGAATGACATTTCCAGAAGTAAATAGTCCTCTTCGAACTAATGAAGCATTTAATGATATGTTGTATGAAGATCATTAGAAAAATAATATTAAATCACCTCTAACACAGTTGTCTATTGGCATGGTAACCGACTTTGTCTTGGATTATGTGCATCTGGTTTGTTTAGGTGTCATGAAAAAATTAATACAGTTTTAGGTTAAGGGTCCTTTAAAAACTAGATTATCTGCACAACAAGTCATGAAAATAAGTGAACACCAGAAGTTGTTATGTAATTCGATACCAAATGAGTTTGCACGTAAACAACGTTCCCTTACTGAACTAGATCGTTGGAAGGCAACTGAATTTCATTTGTTTTTGTTGTGTACTGGTCCATTAGTTCTTATATACAATATTAATACTATTTTGTTCAAACATTTTTTGCTTCTTCATGTAGCTATTTCATGTCTTGTTAGCAGTAAGCTTTGTCATAATATGTGCAACTTTGCTCAAAAATTGTTGACAATTTTTGTACAACATTCACTAAAATTATATGGACCAGAGTTTGTTACTTACAATGTTCACTTCCTAATTCATTTACCAGATGATGTTCGTCGGTTTGGTGCATTAGATGAAATAAGCGCTTTCCCTTTTGAAAATTACTTACAAATTGTTAAAAAGCTTATAAGAAAACCGTCATTACCACTTGAGCAAGTTATGACGAGTTTCAGAAAAAATGCTAATCTTTGTCTCTGAGAAACATACAAAAAAGATTACCCCTATATGAACATAACAACGGTCCAATAATATGGCCTGAGTTGTTTAGCGGCATTCAGTATAAGAATATTAAACTTCAATCATTTGTTTTCATTAACACAAAATAATAATTGTGTACTTCTGAATACTTTCAAAGTTGGAACCCTTCAAAGCATGATTAAAAAAGATTTTGATGTATTTATAGTTGTAAATTTATTTTGTAATGTAAACTCATTTTATGATTATCCTTTAGACTCAAAAATATTAAAAACATTCAAAGTGTCTCAAGTTGAAGATATTATTTCTATATATAGCATAAATGATGTAGTTTCAAAATGTGTGTGTTTGCCTATCAATGATAGTGAACACCTCATTATTTCTTTTTTATAAAAAGAATATATTAAATTGACAAATTTTTTT
The DNA here is from genome assembly GCF_038396675.1 of Hydra vulgaris. NCBI lineage: Eukaryota > Metazoa > Cnidaria > Hydrozoa > Anthoathecata > Hydridae > Hydra > Hydra vulgaris. The sequence continues at coordinate 57,820,321 of NC_088920.1, read as the reverse complement.
TTATAGTGTAAATGCATTGGGTGAGAGCGAAGTTTTCTTGTTTTTTTTTCCTTATATACCTTTTCAAGGCCCAAGGGGACCAATACAGTCTTGGAGGCTCTTTTTTTTGTTTTAATTTTTTTTTTTTTGTTAATTGTGGTACAACCGGCTCTCAGCTATATACCTCCGAAACACAAACTGTAACAAGCAAGTTTGCTGTGTGGAGAAACTAAGTTGAGCGCAGTACTTCCAGGGATGTGATGGAAGCCAAACTCCGAACCTGTCGTTTACAAAGGAAGCGCTCTTACTACTAACACATGTTTAGATCATACTGTATTGTTA
>NC_088920.1:57775000-57815000 GCF_038396675.1 Hydra vulgaris | reverse complement strand
ATCTTTTCAGTTTAATCTATACCTATTTTCTATTTATTACAACTTTTTTTAATGGCTGCATTGTTTCAAAGTAAGTTCATATTTTTTAAAAAATTTCTAGTTTTCCTCTTATCAAAATTAATATAAGTATAACTTAAATTAAAAATATTTATTGAATTTAAGTTCAAGGAAAGATCATTCAATATTTATTTGTTTAATTTCCATTTGGTTAATCATATCGAACTTGATGATAAAGAAAAACTTAAATTAAGTTAAAATTCATTTTAAAATTAAGTTGATTAATTAGCCAAGTATGACATTTAGTAATTACTCTTTTTAATTAAAAATTAAATTATATTTTTAATATTTTACCAAAAGTATTTTTATTTATAACACTTTTTATCATTATCTAGAATTTTTGTTTAGTCAAGCACAAATAAAAGAATACTATGTATTTTTACTATAAGATATATTTTGTTGGATTTCAATTATATGTAAGGTAACTTCAATTTGTAAATTTCTAGAAACGTTAGTTATACAATCATTCAATGATAATACTTCATTACTATGTATTAAGTCAAGAAATAAGATTTTTTTGCACCAGCATGAAAAATGTTTTAATAATAAGTTTAAATTAGTCAATTACAAAGAATAAAAATGCTTGTGTTTAAAAAAAAAAGATAATTGTTTTGATCACTACAATAAAGTATTTTTGATAACTAAAATAATAATAATAATAACTGAAATAAGATATTATACTTAAAAATCAATTATAAAGTTATGAAGTTTAGAAAAGAACATAAATAAATAAAACTTAAAATAATTTAACAAGTCACAATTTTAACATGTATCACAAAATAAAAACAAAAAAAAGAATGTTTAATTCACATAAGTCACATAAAATAAAGTAAATAATTTTTAAAATACAGTTACACTTACGAGTCCATGTGTGACCATCACTATTATCATCATCGAAGCATTTTTCCGGACCATTTGTACCAATAAAACACATTTTGTTTACGTTGTCAGGTCCTACGAATGTTTAAAAAGTTCATAGACAATGAAATAAAATGAGCCAAATTTAAACATTCTGGTGTTATTTTGATTTGTATTGCAAATCAAAAATGAACTTTTATTCTCACACATCATACATACATATATACAATCAAACATACATACCTACATACATACATCGTAAAGACATACATACATACATACATATATATATATACATACATATATATATACATATATATATATATATATATATATATATATATATATATATATATATATATATATATATATATATATTTATATATATATACATATTTCTAAATTATGTTAAATTGGTTCTCAAAAAAAAATCTCTTAAAAGAATGTCAACCTGAGTCTCAAAAAAACCATTCTAAATATAATCTTCAATTTAAATAAGATTTGTAATTTTTTATTTTAGTGCATAAAGACAATGATTTTTTGTTGGTTTTAAGCAACTATATTTTTATTTACTTCGTATATTTCGAACTTTATGTTTATGATTTAAATTTGTATATCTTTGCTGCCAAACAGTGGTTGGTTACTTGTAGTTGTAAAATAAATATGTATAAAAACAAAAAAAACAAAAAAATTAAAAATGTAAGAAGTTCATTTTTTCAAGTGGTTTCCGGCGCTTGACATTCCAAAGGTGGGTGAGAAAATTTTTTGGCGACTTAATAAAGAAGTTTTAAATTTTGTAACATTTTAATGCAATTTTTTTGCAAGTTTATAAGTAATTTCTTATAAACTTCTTGCAAAATCTTGAATATAACTTTTTTCAAATACAATATTTAAATATAGTATTTTTCAAATACAACATTTCTACACAATGCACTTTATGGTCAGGGCCAATGACAGCTTTTATGACACCCTGAGTATTGTAGCAGTTAGGTGCCCCTACAAGCATGCACCTTTTTAAAAATAAAAACATGCACAGTTACACAAGTTAATTACTGTGTTTTTTTTACAAGTACTTTAACCTTATATCCATCTTTTTAGTAAAACCTGGGTTAAACAATACAGGTTCATTGAAATTAGTTTTAAAAACTCTTTTTTTTGCTTTTTTAATAGCAAGTTTAGTTTTTATTATCAAGTAATCTTACGACAGAGTTGTAATCTATTAGTATCCAATTCACTTTCAACATTTATGACCAATAGACGTTTTCAATTCTTTCGTTTTTTAAATCTGTTTTAGTTTACCTAAAGGTCGTTTGCATTCTCAGATGGTACGAGCATTGCGTTGACTGTTCGAATTAGAACGTATATTGATAGGAAAATAAACTATAATACCTAAAGCGTTTCCAGAAGTGAAAAACGTTGACAAGCCTCACTGCATGAATCAATTTTAGTTTCATTGCTTAGTTTGAAGTCTGATTGTATGTATCAACTTTAATTGCCAAGTCTCGTTGCATTTTTAAACTTTAGTTGCCAAGTCTGATTGTATGTATTGATTTTAGTTGCCAAGTCTCAAGACTACTTCAAACTATTAAGATGCAAAATATTTTTCTATAAAGTTGTCTTATATTTCAAGGTTTAATTTTCAAAATACTTGATCTTTCAACTAGATGAATAAGAATGTTCACGAAACAGTTTTTACAACCCCAATTTTAAATTGAATTTGTTGAGCAGAATAACAATGCTTAATGTTAAAGATATTCACTTCAAGCTTATGTTCGGAAAACTTATGTAAAAACTGCATATCCAGGTTCATTTCACTTTTGTTTCATTCTAAAGCAAGCCATTTGCTCATATTTTAATTTTATCTACATGTATATATATATATATATATATATATATATATATATATATATATATATATATATATATATATATATATATATATATATATATATATATATATATATATATATTATACGCTAATGAATATTAATACGCTAATAATAGTGCGCATAGTTACGCCTAATGTTCGTGTTGTTAATGACGGTTCTGTATTCTGTAAAATACACCATTTCTTAGTTTTTAAGTAGTTTCAAGACTTTTGAATGCGCGGTTATATTTTCATGCGGTCTTTCGAGTAAGGTCAGCAAGCAAATTAGAGCTGATATATTATTATTTTCGAAAAGAATTGATGTTGTTCATTGTTTAAAATAGAAAATTTAAATAATCGTTTGTTTGTTGTTGGTCGTTTTTATTTTTTTAACTTTTATAGCCTGTTTTCATTTTTTAGAAGAAGTTAGAAATAAAATGTCTGGTAAAATAGTTTTTTTAGTACTATTTAAACATGAATACTGTAATTTATCTAATCTTCTAAATATGAATACTGTAATTTAATAGTGTTCGTGTCGTTTCACTTTCTTTTTTAATAAAGAACTTTCTAGGCTTTTCTAAAAGCGTTTTTTTACTCCACGCGGTCTTTCAAGCAAGATCTTCCAGCCGATTAGAGCTGATAAACTTTTAATTTCAAGAGGAACTGATGTAGTTCATTGTTTAAAAACTAAAATTTGTTTGTTTTTCGTTGTTTTTTATTTTTCTGTTTTTTTTTAGAAGAAACTAAAACTAAAATGACTGGAAAAAATTTTTTTTTAGTACAATGTTTCTTTTTTAGTAAAGTGTTTCAGTTTTGTCTTCAGTCTTTTTAGATCAATTTAAGCAAGTAATTTTCATTTTTTAGAGCAGTTAAAAGGAGCTGAAGGCCTTTTTAGTAAGTATATAGTGTATAGTAGTTAAGTAAACTACTAGTTTATATTAGTAACAGCAGTAAGGACTTAGATTTTGTAAATTTAAAAACTTCTTTTAAATATTCTTTTAACGCATTAAATATGTTTTAAATATTTTAATAAATTTGTCATTTAGTTGTGGTAGCATCATCAGTTGGTGCAAATAGTAATGTGTTTTATTTTATTTTACAGCAAATAGTAATGCCTTTTAATTTATTTTAAAAAGAATCAATAAATAATGTTTATTTAAACAAAATCATCGGGATAAAATATATAAGATAGATATAATAGCTTTTTTATTTAATATTTTTTTATAGTTAGTTATAACTTCACTTGCACCAGCCACAACAGGTAACTTCGTACATTTATTTTAATATACTTGAATTACATTTGTTACTTAACTTTTCAAGCAATAAATATTGTTTATTTCAACATTATCGTCAAGATTATATAAATAAACTTTTTATTTGATAATTTATTTTAGTTGCTTCTGGATCAACTTTAATGGTAACTCATTAATTCATATTTTATTATAGATAAATGTAGAAAAAAAATTGTAAGTTGGAAATTTTTGTAGATTTAAAAGCAGTAAGCTTTTTTTTAAAGGTTCTTTCTATTTTTGGATTAAATCCACTTTCACTACATTTGTTCTATGTTTATATAATGTACTTTAATAATTTTTGTCATTTGAAAAATATATCTATGTTAAATTACATTAGGTTGTAGAAAATAGTTTTAGTTTAGTGATAAGGTTGTAGACTGTTAGAGCAGATTATAGATCTTTGATCTATTTAATCAATTTAATAACCTACTACCAAAGGGAAAATTTACTATCAGTTGTTTGATTGTTTTTCTGTTTAGTTGACAACAATGATGAGAGAGGTAGTATGTTTAAAGGATTTTTATTTTTTTATAAAGTAACTAAAATGTTTTTTAAAATATTGTTGTTGATTTAAAAGTAAAACAGTAGGTTTTTATAATTTTATACAATAAGCCCAAGAACTTAGGTAATACTTAAAAATTATATTGTCAATAATAGAGAAGAAATTTAAAATTCTCAGTAAGACAGCTTTTTATTATTTTACATCAAGTTAGTTTAATTAAAATTTATTTTCTTTACTTGATCAAGAGAGAGGTAATAAAGTTATTAGTTATATTAGTTTAGTAAATTGATTTTTAAAAAGTTAAGTAGATATTTTAACGTCTATACATTTTAGTGGTTTTATTGTTTAGACACAGAAATGAAGACTGAAATAAGTCAGTGTTTTTGCTATTAGATAATTGTTAATAGGAACTTGTACTGTATTTGTACTGTAACTGGAATTTTAAAACTTCAAGTACTTAAGTTTTATTTTCTTTTTCTTTTAGGAGAGTTGGAAAAAAAACTAAGTATAAATTATGTGATTAGTATAGTTAAATAAAGCATTTATATCTGTACACTCAGTAGTCCAAGTCAGTTGTCACATTTTAGAAATTGTCCAGAAGAGATTAAATAGTAAAATAATTAGTCTTTATTGGCTTTTTTATTCTTGATGGTTAAATTTATGTTTTATTTAATTTGTCTTATTTAATTTGTCTTGAGGGCGCATGAAATATAATTTTGAAAAAAATAAAAAGTTAAATAAAAAAAGTGAAAAGTCATTTCTGAACTACGGACGTTTTTCCTTTGAACATTGTTGGGACACCAGACTCTTTATATTGACCAAACTTTGTTTACATTGTTGCAGGAAAACAGTCTTTATACCTATGTAGATACTGAAAAACTAAAAAGGTCTCATGCATAACTCATTTTCACAAAAAACTGGATAACCGACCTTTGTTTTCTTTGGTACAGATATTAAAATTTAAAGTTTATTTTAGTTTTTTAGTTTAGTATATAGTTAATTTTAGTTTAGTTTTTAATAGTTTTAGCTTCAGTTATCTTTTTTCTTACTTTAGACAACTTCATGGAAGAAATGAGGGGAATAGGTAAAAAAAAATTATAGTTATATATTTATTTATATGTAAATATAATTCTATCAATAATTCTGAGGTATATTTTGTCTTTAGTGTCTGGTAAAAGCATAACTGGTAGGGCTGTGTTTTAAACTTTATATATTTTTTACGGAGAAATATGTGCAATAGGTGAAAGAATTATTTAATATAAATATGACATTTTAAAACTAATTGCATTTTACTCATATTTTTATTAAAATTAAATTTCTCACAAGTTTAACTCTTTTAAATTTACTTTTTTGTAATTTATTTTTAGCACCCTCTTCATCCTGTGAAAATGGCGTGGTTATGCTTTATATTTTGATTGAAAAAAATAGTACATATTTTTAAATTTTATTATATCCTTCTATTTGTAATTTTAAAGTCATTAACATTTGAGGAATACCAAAGATATCGCTCCCAACACCCAGGGCCTCTCTCGGAGAGGTCCTTCAATAAGTGGCGAAGTAATGACGGCATGGATGAGCCATCCTTTAAATGGAGAGCTCATCCATACCGGGGTGTTGGGAGACACCGAAGAAAAAACAGCAACCAAAAGGTTGTAAATATCTTCTATCAGTGAATATATTTATAACTTTTTTGTTGCCGTTTTTTCTTCGGTGCCTTATTTTTACTTTTTTTAATTTTGTGATTTTTTTTTTTAAATTTGTAATTTCTTTTTATAATATATTATTGTATATTTGGTTTGTTTTGTCTTTTTTAATTGAAATTTTATTTGTTTTTCACCAATTAAACTTAAATATAGTTAAATTGATTCACTACCAAATCATCATAAAATGATGCTACATTCTATTTGTTAAAAATTATTAATTGGTAGTTTAATTTACTGAAAACACTACTTTTAAAATTTACTATAAGACTATTTAGCTATATAAATGCAATTTATTTATATCTATTTGATTTTTTATTTTTAATGTTTTTAGTTTGGCTCTTTAAAGCATTTGTTTTTTTGCTTTTTAATTAAAATATTTTAAATCTATTTTATGTCTTTTAAATTTAACTAAAGTTTACTAAAAGCGAACGTGAAATAATGTCGTAAAACAACACCGACAAGTTGCATCATGACAGCAGTTTAAGTATGACAACAGGTTACCGAAAAGCAGGTAAATTGCATTCCAGTTGTTTTTTTTGTTTTGTTTTGTTTTTCTTTTATGTCTACAATTTTATGTCTGTTACAATTTTTATTTTAGGTTTGTCATACGACGCATTAATGCAATATAAAAGATCAAAGTTTACACACTTTTTACAATTTGTTATACACATGTTTGATTGTAAATCAAATTTTTTTTGTTTGAAACGTATTTGTACTCAATTGCTTAGTTATTTATAATAAATTTATTTAGTTGTGTGCATTCATCGTTTTAAAGACAATTTCCTTTTTTAAAGAAACATGGATCAAGGGGAAACCAAAAAATTAATAACTCATAAATAATTTACGTTCACTTCATATTAATCTTATTAATTAAAGTTCATGTTATAAAAAATATAACAAGAATTTAGCTTTAATCTTTCTTCAATTTAAGGCATGATGAAGTGTTATTATTTTGTGTCAGTAACTAAAAACGTATTGCGTTGAACTTAGTAATGTCTAGGAAAATAGTTCTGCCATACACTGATATGACCTATGTCAGTTGTAAATTACTCAAATAACGTTAAATAATTGGTAAATTGATTTATTCTAATTTTACAGATGGTTTAATTTTGCAACTTGAAGACGTTTTTCTTAAAGGGTATTAGTTAAGGTTTCGCAACTTTAAATTGTGGAAAACAGTCACTATAAATTAAGTAACAGAGCGACCGTAATCCGTATTACGGGTTGCTTTCTGCTAGTTTATATAATTAATATAAAACTTTTGGATTAATTAAATAAGTTTTTTTAAAAGGGAGGCCTGTTTTTTTGTCTTTTCATTGCTTAAAAAACAAATCCTTTTCTATACCTGAAGTAAATATGAAAAAGAAAGAAAAGTTCAGAGGATATATTAAATATTATTATCAAAACAAAACAATTTTTTGAAAAAGCCCGCTCAAGACCATTGACGTGGGCGACCCGCAAAGCTCTCCAACTCCTGTTTATAGTTCGTGCACTTACTTATATGGATGCATTTTTTTACATTTGCTTTTAATTCATAATAAATATGCCAGATAAATTTAGTGCTTCTTTGAGACTTTTTTGTTAGTTATAGTTTTAAGCCTGATTTTCCGAATTAAAAGTTCCTCGGCGTTCTCTAATAAGTCTGGAGAGTTGCCAGGTCACAGTAAAACAGTAGCATTTTTTGACTTTAAATATGTTGTCACTAAGCAAGATATATGGAATGGGGGTTATATTTTGCTTCTATCTTGCTTTAACAATAAAAGACTTTTTTTTGTTAGAGCAAGATAGAAGTAAATTTCATATTTTGAATTGCGACTCATCTGAAAAACACATCTAAAAAAATTCAATATAACAAGATGAAAACTCATATAAATGTCTTATTCAGTGATGCCTTTGCAATAAACAATTAAATATGTATTTATTTGTTTATGCGACACAATGGTCGCAAAAAGTGACCAACGGAGCCGTCCAGTTAGACCTGGGAGATGTGAAAATAAAAACAGATTGTAGATGGTGTCATTGAGTAAAAAATAAAAATCATAAGAAAATATAAAATGAGTGGCAAGACTTTTGTGAAGTAGAAAAACGAAGAATATATGATAAGGGGGTATGGGGAGGAACAACTAACGCTCTAGTCACTCTGAGTGTTGAACATATGCAACAAAGAACAAATATTTGATATACTGATTTTAGAGACTGTTGATGTCTACAGGTGTGATGGTGTAGTGCATTAGTATGTACCGTTTGGTCGTCTCGTATGGTCTCGTTATGTTTCCGTTAACTTTCAAATCGGGTGAATAGAAAGCTAAACACACTCACTCCTTGCGCTTATGGGCTAGAACATCAGAGCCAGACGTAAGACCTACAGAATCAATTTCAATTGATCGAATGCACACATTAGTCACCATAGGCCACAAGCCATCGCTCTTAGTCAAAAGAGCTACTGCCCCGTGCTGGTGTGGAATGATGTGCTATGGAGTGAGATTTTAGATCCGAGCACATAGTCAGCGAGCGCTGATCCGACGTGCATTGTGGAGCTTCCGATTGAACGTGTGTGTGAGTGTTAGCGTAGCCATTAGGTTATTGGGCGCCGTAACCACATCCAGCGGGATAACCTAATGTCCGTTTTGTTGTTGTAGTGTACATTGGAAAAAGTCGGGGCTCACCAGCCACAAAGAATAAATTTGTTTGTTAATGCGATACAATGATCGCAAAAAGTGACCAACGGAGCCGTCCGGTTACGTAGACCTGGGAGATGTGAATATAAAAGTAGATTGTAGATGATGTCATTGGGTAAGAATCACGAATGAATGTACAGACTATTTTGTAGGGGGAATAAAACTAGGGGGCTACAAGTAGAGGGTGGACAATAACTCATCCTCTAGTCGTCCTAAGCAATTGATAAAACAATGGTCTATGAGTGAACAGGTATGTGTAAATCCCTAGGTGTAATGATGACTGCCATGACTAAAAATGTCATACAATATAAAGTAATAAAATAAGTAAATAAAAAGTTGGTAATCAATAATGGTACGGGCAAATTAAAAATAAAAAAAGTAAAAATAACTCATGCGTGCTCACACGAGGTTCGAACTCTGAATCTCCTGATCTCGACGCTGTGCACTAACCACTACACTATAGTACTGATATACATGTATGGAAACATTATTTATATAATTTGTATAATGAATATATTAAGCATAAAAAACTGTACACTGACAACTATCTGTGCATCAGCAGAATATAAAATATCGTGTAAAAAATGAATATATATTCAAAAGCTACTAAGGCGTAAACATATGGGTACAAGAGGTAAAAAAAGGCCAAAAAAGGGGGTAAAAAAATGTTGGTGCCATGGTCACGAATTAGAATTAAGTAGTGAATAATGGTGATCCCCCTCCTCAGGAATGCACTGCGATCACCAATGACGTTTCGGAGAGCCCGAGACCTGTACTAACGCCACTCGTCAGGGGCGTGTCCTTGCAACAGATCTCACCGCCTGCAATAAACAATTAAATATGTATTTATATATTTTCTATTTTCAGCAAACAAAAGTCTTGTTAAGCCCAATTATTTTCCTAACAAGTTTATTTAACATATGAACCTCAATTATTACGAGTTCTCTCAATACTTATTTATTATTAAAGTATGAAATTTTTGCTAGACTTATGATAATAAGATAAGCTTCAGCTTCAGTTACAAACTTTGCAATTTCTCAAACTATTAGAAAAATAATTTGAGAGAACTTGTATTTATTGATGTTTATATATTAAATTAATTTATTAACTTTTACAAATATTCGTGGTCTGCGAAGCGTCCTTTCATATGTTGATTCTTACCTCTTGAAAATTTCATTAGACTTGCTTGATCATAATGAGACAAATTTAATTTCTCCTGATCTCAGTGTTGATGGGTAGAGTTCTTTGATTCCCAAAGACTCCAATTGTCTAACAGTTGGCTTAGAGGTTTACATGCGCATCAATTCACCTACTTGTCATAATATGGTTTGAGTTCGGCTCTAGAGAATTTTGGGGTCATTACTAAAAATAGGTTTAACATCCCATATCTCATTCATGGGAATAATTCTTCAACTCTTCGAAGGATAAAACAGAACTACTAGCAAAAAGTTTTTCTTCTAATTCAACACTTGAATCTTATGCCCATATCCTTTCTTCTATTCCAATTGAATACGAACAATTAACACATTGTTCGTGTTTAATTGGAATAGTAGAGAAAATAGAATTGCTAAAAATTAACAATTAACACTCACTCCAGCTTCCATTGCTAAATTCAATCTCAAATAAACTCTTTAACGGCTTGTGGTTAAGACAATATTTCTGTCATAGTCTAACAAAATTGTTATTCATAAAACACTTTATTTCTCTCTATTAAAATATTAAGAAAGCGGTGAAGTCTTTTTTATCGCCTTATGAAAAGCGTCTGTGCTTTCAATCTGTAAATCTTCTGATCTCTCCAACTATTATCCGATCAGTCATACTGTTATTAGCAAGGTCAGTTCTTCTGTTATTAGCAAGACGTTTGAGTATTTGATCAACATATATTTAAAATTCCATTATAAGTTACATAACTTACTGTGACACAACCAATAATAATATTAATCCTCTTGCTCTACTACTGACCTTTGCTGTGACTAAAATGTAGTTCTTTATACTTATAATTTAAATTTATACTCCTGTCTAGACAAAACGTCTTTTTTTTCATTTAAAAAGTAGTCGATCTTGAATCTGATCTCACTTTTGTAAAAGAATAGAGTCAATAGTTGCTTGTGTTTTTAAATTAAACAAAGCTCAATTATATACTGCAAACAGCTATCGCAGTACTATCGAGATTCATATTGATAAAAAGCAACCCAGTTATTAAGTTCTCTTATTCATGTCCTCCTCGATTATTGTTTACCACTGACTTTATATGGAAACCATATCTACAATCGAGTGCTAAATTAACATCTGTTGAGGTTGCTTCTTTCATTGCACTTGTCATTTTCTTACTCCTGCACAGTGGGTCAGTAGGTGGACAAATTGGGAAAAATTTTAGTTGTCTAATCTTAAAAACATATATAAATTTAGTATTTATATATATTAGAAGAAATTGATTGGTAATTTATATTCATTAAATCCCTTAGTTACCAGGAATATTTATAAATTAGTAATTTTGGTGACATCAACGTTGTGTGATATTTTAATTACATCTACATTTTTAAAACAAAAAATTAATACATTTTGAAGTATTTACTGATAAGCAAAACAATTGAGTGAAAAAATATTTTCATAGCATGTTATCTCAGTTATACTTTGAAAATCACAGATTAAAAAAAAAAATCTTTAAGAAATATATTTTTTGCCGCACTATAAGTAATATTTACCAAAATCCCCGTCAGATTTAATTTATGTTCTATCTTGGTTGCTATGGTAGTTAATTTTGCATAGCAACAATCCATTTTTACATTAACGTTGTTTTTACAGTATTTTATTTGCGCTAAGTACACAATATTGGGCATATCTATTAAAATAAGATTCACAATTCCAATGAGGTTAACTTTTTTTGTTGCTATGGATGCCTTACTTTGCATAGCATAGCAACAACATAGCTTCGGTAGTTAATTTACTAACACTAACAGTAATTTTATTACTTTTTGATTTAATTACTAACATTTTTAGTAACTTAATTACTAACAAGAAACTCTATAGATTTATAGCAACTCTCAACTTAATAGTGGTTGTTTGCAACTTTTACAATATGATTGACAAAATATTGACTCAAAACCTGCATTTGGTGCAAAAGAATCTAAACTAAGTAGTGATTCACTTCACTAATCAAGTACAAATCTTGACATAGGTTTCATCATAGCAGAATTTCCTTCTCAATCAGAAACAAATAATTTTGTTACAAGAGGCCAAATCAACTTTCCTTTAATTTTACCAAAAGACAATTATAGTCAAAAGTTTTTAGAAGATATATTAAAGTTTAGAAATATTTTAGCAGAACAGCGTACCCGAGACTGGCTTGTATGGAGCAAGCATAAAAATTCTTTATATTATTTTCCTTGCCGATTGTTTAAGAATATTGTCTAATCCAAGCTAAGTATTTCTTCCGAATCTGCATTAACTACAGCTGAAGGCTGGTCAGCAATTTCCAATCGGCGGGAGGTATGTAACAGGATACCAGATCACGAAAAGAGTAATGAGCATAGAGAGTGCCATCTAGCATGGCGTGAATTAAAACGATGTTTTTCAATGAAAGCCAGTATTGATAATTTTATTGAATTATCTATTAAAGTGGAATTGAAAAAGTAGTACTAAATTTTGAGAAGAATTTTGTGCAAGTTTTTCGAGTTCAGAACTATTGAGACCTAAGTATTGGTTAATTGCTCAATTAGATATGGTTAATAATTTATTATTTATGCTTATTTTAACGCATAAATTTTGACTTAAAACCATTCTCATCTCAAATTGATTTTTCACCTCTAATTGATCCTACCAAAAAATCACACTCAACTGACGCGATGAAAAAAATAGCGACTAAAATAGGCTAGAATATAACTATTGAAGACTGGAGTAGAGTAATTATAATTTATAATATTGTTAGAAACCAGATAAATTATAGGTTTATAATTTAAATAATCTTTGTAAATGTTATACAGGTCTGGTTCTCGGACGAGTCAACATTTCAAATTTTGATGGAGAAAAGCTCACTTGTTCAACAAATGAGCTTTTGTCCATCAAAACAGAAGAAAAATACAACCAGAGCTGCCTTTTTTTTAAAGGTTAAACATCCTGTAAGTGTAATGGTGTGGTCTGTGATCTCAGCAAGGGTATGGGCTGCCTCTACATTGTGGAAAGGACCATGAGGCAGGAATAGTAAAAGCAAGTACTGGAACACAGACTCCTGCCCTAGGTCCAAGAATGGTTCCCTGATAATGAAGAGTACATGTTCATGCATAAATCAGCATCGTGCAATAAAGCCAGAAGTTATACAGCACTTCTAACAGAAAAAAATGTGCGTATTTTGCTATTGTCGGGAAGTTCACCTAATATGAACCTCATAAAACTCTATTGGAGTTCACAAAAACAGGAAATTGCCGAAGAAATCATCACTAATAAGTAGCAATTGGTAAAATCTTTTGTAAGTGGCGTAACAACCCCAGTCTCCAACACAATGTAAAAGTCTTCATAGAAAGCAAGGCCTGACGCCTGAGAGCCGTTATTGTGCCAAAGGGTGGTCTTACAAAAAAACAAGATTATTACCTTATTCGTTTTGTTAAAACCTTTTATGAAAAATTAAATCTCTATGAATAAGTAATTATGTTGTTTTATATTCTAAATAAAGCTCTCTAACAGTAAAAGTAATAAAAAATATAATTTTTTAATCATAATTTTTGTTTAAAATAATTTCAGATTCACGAATCAATTTTATATCTAAAAATGTATTTTTGAGCTACCATAATATAATTTGAAAATTACCTTGTTTAGTTTTACAAATAAACCCAAAACTGTTATCACAGCTAATATCATTCCATCCATCAGTAGTTATTTCAGAACACAGCTCATTTTCATTAAAATTATCAGGTTGACCATGCGTCCAATTTAAAAACAATGAAGTTGTATTATCGGACCAAGCAAAGATTCTTTTAAGAGCGTTAAGGCCTTTTCAATTTTCAAATAAAACAAATTTGTTAAAAAATTAATTTAAGTTTAAACAATGAGCATAAAATACAAACAATTTACATACCAATCCAGAAGTGCTGGTTTTTCATGCTGTCATTCTTAAGGTGGTTTAAAATAAATAAATTTTCTGCTTGGTTGGTTATACTTAATAAATTTCCTCCCATATGGCTACATAAATAAAGAGCGCTATGCCAATCTACACCTTCATGATCTACATTACCATGAAAGGAGTAACAATAGCTGCTATACTCGTAGCTTTCATTAGAACAACCAGTACCAAAAGTCCCTAAAGTAAAACAATTTAAAAAAACTTCTGTATCTAAACACATTTTAAAGTTTGTGTTTGATATTACGTAGTTTTTATTAGTTTAAGAACTGCTTTTATCAGTTTAAAACCTGTGTATTTGAGATTGTTTTTAGAAACTCACGCCCAACAATTGTTGGACGTCAGTTAGTTTTAAAAATCAACAACAAGTTGCGGTTGCTTGCAGCCGCTACATATTTTTGCAAGCAACTGCTATTTATAATGAGAGTTATTAGAGAATAAAAACATTTTACAAAACAAAAAAATTGTTGGTTATAGTTCTAGATAAAAAGAAGTCTTTAGAGCACGAAAAGACAGATATAGTAAAAAGATCAATGACAAGTTTTTGTTATCGTAACTAGATTAATAATGTTCCTTTAAGCAGTAACCATAATGGTAGTTATGGTAACTGTTTAAATGAACATTACTTTTTATGGATGGTTCATGCATGCTTATCATTGGATTATGTTCGGCACACTACGCCAGTAATACCGTTCATGTATCAACGATGTGCATAAGATCTTTTTATGATTGGCAACATTGTTCCGATTTTGCCAATCTTACCGAACTTTTACCATTTTTAAAACATGTTTGTTACAAAAAAAAAAAATACAGTTGTGTAAGCGTATTTTTTATAAAAAATTCAAAGTTTCAACTTTAGAAAGTATAAACATAACGTCTTTTCTTAATAATTTATAAGATTTTGTTACAGATTATCAAATACTTTATATTTATTTAAATGTTTTAATTTAATTATATTTCTTATTTGTATTATACAAACGAAGGAGAAAACTTATTATAAAAATAGACGCAGTTATGGGTGATATACCCTCTACGAAATTTATAAATTGTACTAAGTGTATCTATTATCTTAACTGCATTACAAAAAATATAATAAGTTATGTAATCTTATTACTTTCGTTATAAATTGTTTTATATTATTAATTTATGTCTTTTTATAACATTTTTATGGTATCTAATCTTAATAAAGTAATATCAATATATAAAAAAAATTCTATCTGTTGTTTACAGATAGAATAATAAACAAATGCTTGATTAGAAAGCATATATTGATGAATTCTAAATTTATTTTTAAAATTATGAAGCATATATAGAATATAGATGTCCTTTTACTTTTGGCTATAATACTTGGATTTTGTGCTTTAATAATGGATGTTTCTAAGATGGTTAATATGATGATTTGTATTTAAGAATATATAAATATATATATATATATATATATATATATATATATATATATATATATATATATATATATACATATATATATATACATATATATATATATATACATATATATATATATATATATATATTTATATATATATATATATATATATATATATATATATATATATATATATATATATATGTATATATATATGTATATATATATGTATATATATATATATATATATATATATATATATATATATATATATATATATATATATATATATATATATACATATATATATTGTCTATACAAAATTCGTATATACGAACCATCATATGTATTTGTATGTTTACGACATATGTAAATGCATATACATATATAAATACATATACAAATATAAATAAGTCAAAATTATTATTTCACTTGGTACTCTGTTCTTCATTTATTGTTTAAACAGGAAACACTTGGCTATGTCAATTTTCAATCATATTGGTTTTATTTTGAGTGCAGCTAAAAATTGCGTAATTCTGGTTTTTGTACGGATACCCGTACAAAAACCAGAATACGCCAGTGTCAATTTTTTTTACAAAAACATTTTAATAGATGTATCTTTAGTAATGTTTCCGTAAATGTATTTCAAACCCAATATCTTTCTGTCTATTTTGCTTTTAAAAAATTATTTTGTCTTTGCTAACAATGGTTACTACTTCTAAGGTAATTTCGAATAATTACTCCAAGATATTCAATCCTAGGTCAATCGCACACAAACTAAGTTGTAGCAAAAGATTTAGTATCAATATAAAGGTTATTTTCTAGTAGTATTATATTCAAAATTGATTTTGTGTTCGGAACATACCAGTAAGGCATGAGATATATTTTAATCAATCAGTTAAAAACATTGTTTTGTTATGTATTATTTATTCTCTTCTATAGACTAACTTATTTTTTCAGGACTTTCTTTCTGATTAAAACTCATTAGATTAGATTAGATTGATATTTGTTACAACATCAAATACTTGTTTTAAAAGACAAGTAGGCGCATGCAAAGATGGGCACTGACAGCATGCTCATAATTAAATTAAAAATATGTCGGAACAAAAGCAATTACAAAATTATAACGAAACAAATAGTTCTTTCTTTTAAATTGAATATTTGTTAAAGTCAAAGAGTTATCTTCATTTTTAAATGTTATGATAATTTTTGCATGCACGGCTTACCAGGTCATAATATTTCATATGTCGGCAACAAATCGATAAATTTGCTTATGTATTTTATAAATATGACCCATGTGCAGCTTTTGTTATCAATTAAAAAGAATTTAGATTTTTATGTACAAAACAGTTTATGAAAAACTTTTAAAAATGTTACTAAGTCACTTAAGGCACCAAACTTTAAGTGACTACTAACCAACCAACTGTAATTGATTATGAAAAGATAAATTTCTAAGTTTCTTAATTTTCTTAGTAAAATTTCGTTGGACGCTTTCAACTGATTTAATCAATCCAATTTGATGTGATGACCAAAGTGGAAAACAATATTCTAAAATTGGTTTTACATAGAGAGTGAAAGTTCTAATTAGGATACAAAGGTCGCGAGATTTAAAACATTTCAACATTAGGTATGCTCTAGAGTTAGCTTGGTGGATGACATTAGAAATATATTTTTTATAGTTAAAATCACAGCCTGTTGTTAATCACAGATCTTTTAAGTTAGAACATCAAGCCAAAGTACACTGACCAAATTTATAGTTATCTTTTATACCTGTACTTAAAGAGAGGTTTACAATTCTATGTGCAAAACACTTATTACGAGCAAATGATAGTTGCTACGTTTCCGCCTAGAGTACAAGCCTATTTAGAGCAACTATTCAATCTTGACAATGATCTTTGTCGTGGTTTGTACTATATTACTTTATATCATTTGCGCAAAGTTTTAAACAACAATTAAGATTATTAGATTATGATGACAATATAAAACACCTAGTTTTAATTGCTTTAGATCAATATAATGATCTATCATTTGTTAAATTCTTTTGTACTTAGCAACCACAGTACCCAGTATCAAATCCAATATCTTTACAATATCATCCTATGGTTATACAGGTTATCCTGTGATTTAACTTTATAAGGGTATTTGATTTATTAAAATGTTTGGTACTGGTTTTTTCGTATTACTGAAGTGTAACTATCTTTGTGACTTCAAAAGTTATATTCATCCTTAGCGTTATTTATTCCAGATAATATTACTAAGTTGAAGTTAAATCTTTTTGTGCAATATAAAAACTTTTTTATTGTTTTTTAATAAAGTTAAAATTTAAAAGCATGTTTGGCACAGGAGAAAATCTTGGGTGTGTTGAACTTTGCGAACATTATTTTAAACTATACAAAACAACTTTACAAACTGATGCAGTAGAAACTCATGCTATACTTTTTATGATTAGTAGTACATTTAATCTATTTAAGTTTACACTTACTAATTTTGCCAAACATGGAATATCATTCACCTAATTTTTCCATAGTTTTAGAAGCTGTCGGTATAGGTGTTATAAAATGCAAGTTAAAAGTAGTGGAAGCAGCTTTTAGTGGTGTCGTTTCTGACCAAAAATTTTTTTTAATTTCTAGCTATACTTTTGAAAAAATGCTTTCACGTTTTATTTATATTATAAGGATTAGTTAAATTGCATATGTCACATAAAAATTTTAGTGCACAATGTTTTAAAAGGTTTACTAAATGTGTGATTGAAAACCCCACCACCACATCTTTCTAAAATAAAAGTTAACTGTTTAATTAATTCATAGTCCTGGTTTTAAAAAATGCACTAGATACATGTGTAAAGATGGTTTATACAATCACATTGCAAACCAATTTATAATGTCACATTGCAAACCAAATAAAACGAAAAACAAACATGTGGTCTTCATCTACTTCTTAAACTTTTATATAACCACATATTTTCATCTTGTTCCATAATCAATGTCAAATTAATTGTTTATGTTTTTTCACACTACTCTTGTTAAAGTATTTTTTAACTATAGATCTCCTAATGCTTTTGCTACAGTTAGTTTTTTGTTCAAAAACTGACAGTTTTTTTGATATTATAGATATTAGTAATCTTTATGAAACAATTCAAAACTTGAAACTATCTTTAATGCAATTTTTTTTATCACCTGGCCCAAATCAGATTTGTTTGACATATTTTGAGATGTGGTTAAGTTCCTATTAGTTATTATTTGCCTCCAACAAAATTTTTAATTAAAAGAGTTATATCAAAAACAATTCTTTTATAAACAGCGCAACAATAAAATCGAAACCTGTAATTAACTTTAGTAGGAAATAAGAAGTGGCAGTGGTTCCATGATTAAGAATTTATAGATATTTAAATACATTTCTGTAAAAAAAAAGACACCATGAATAAAGTGCTTTTGAAAGGGCTCCATGCTATGTACATTATCAATTACTCATCAGCAAAAAATGTTTGATCTATTTTTTAAATGAAGAATAGAATGTTCCAGATAGATTATGTATTGCATGAAGCATAACTGGCTAAACTAGTTTACAAGCTGTAATAACGAATAAACATAGCTATATCATTCAAGTTTAAGTTACTAAATAACAATCCTTTAGTGTGTTTAGCCATCATTCAAATAAGTCTCATCCTTTTAAATTTACTGTTCCTAAGTGAACCACAAATTCTTTTTCATCTAATTTTTTTCCACGAACGTCAGTAATTTGAATTTAGCTACCTTTTTCTTGTTTTAACTGTGTTTAAATCCTCAGTTATATAATCACCAGTTTACTACAAAAAATGCGAACATTTGCAAAAACCTATGACAGACTAGAAACATCTAACATATCAACTGCAGCAATAATGTTAGCTGTTTTGGAAGACTTAAGTCTAGTGAAATCAATCGATTTCTCTTTAATGTTTTTTATTAGAATAAATTATGACAAGAAAGAACTAAGTATGGATGTGAGATACAATCAAAAGATAAGTTTAATGTTATGTGATCTCAAAATATTATGATTTCAAAATATACAAGGGTAAAACTTTAGCAAATTAGTAAAGTAAAAACCCTGTTTTAACAAATAATAACATCAAATAGCTAGCACAGAAAAAAGGTGATGGTAATAAAAGAGACTGGTTTCACATCCATTTGTTATATAGTGGCAATTAATATGAAAGTTATCAAACGAATTATTATATATAACTTCTATGCAAATGATATTTTTTTAAGAAAAATGGTTACAATTGAATACATTGAACAACCAACCAACAAAGCAATAGCATTGTAAAATTGGTATTAAAAAGAGGTAGAAATATCACTGTAATGATTAGTATGCAGAGATGTCAAGAAAATAAAGGCAAAGACCAAGATTAATTGCATGGGATTTGCTTGTGTCTTTGTTTTTATGACTGGAAAACTCGTTCTATTATCTCTTAATGAGGGTACAGCTCTAGAACTCATTTTATGGTTCTGAGGCTAACTGTTAGTCAGGTTTTCCGAGCTCTGTCGTAACTCTCAGAGAGACCAATTTTATCAGCAGTAAAATATTAGAGTACTAACGGTGTCATGTTGCTCATGGATGATGTCTCTGTTCGTACTTTTGGTGTGTATTGTTGAGGCTATATTTTGAGCCTTTGTAACGGCTTAGGGTTTATTCACGGTATTTTGAGACAATTGCTTAGAGTATTAGGCAGTGTAAAATGTACTATCTGTGCTTTGAGTCAAGTTTTTTAGTCATTTTCAAAAATGACTAAAGTATTAAAAACTAAAAAACACAAAAAAATATTGTCATAACCAAGTACTCGAAATCTATTAATCACAAATGTTCATGGTCTTTGAAGTAAATTTTCTTCTGTTGAGTCTTATCTCTTGCAAAGTTCACCAGATCTACATGCTCTTTTTGAGACGAATCTAAGTTCAGCTTTCTCATCTTGTAATAAGAAAGCTGAACTCAAAATATATAGTGTTGATGGCTATCTTCCTTTATTTCATAACGACTCTAATAGTCACATTCTTGCCCTAAGCATTTACATTCGTAAGAACTCACCTAATTGTTGGGAAACTAAGTTTGATTCCACAGACTGTTATTTTATGCGCTTTTGTTTAGCTCCTCTCCACTCAATCACCTTTCACTGTGTTCTGTATTTCTCTCCTTCGTCTCAAGACTACACTCTTTTTGATGTTATTTCTAATCAAATTAACCAAGACCTCTCTTTATCATTTAGAAAATACTGTTAATGTTGATGAATTTATTGATCATCACACTGAATAGTTTGGTTCTAGTGTCAGTGACACTGCTGGTATAAAGGCAAAAAACTTTTGACTTTCTCAATCTCTAACACAAATAGTCAACTTTCTAATTTGCTTTCCAAACACTCTGACTCATTTGCCCTCTCTACTCGATTTATGTTTTGTTTCTGATCCTAGTCAGTGCTCAGTTTCTTCATATCACCCTTAAGTGCTTCTGATCACGGTTTTATCTCTCCTAAACTGTTATCTCGTTCTTCTTCATAATTATAATCCTTCTATCATCATACCTTTTACAACTATTTTAAAGCTGACTAGAACTCTCTCCATGATTTTCTTTGTAATGGTCTTTGGGTAGATTTCTTTTGTCTTCCTGCTGACAAATGTGCTACTTATATAACTTCTTAGATTCAGGCTGGAATGAAATTTTTTATTCCGTCTTGACAGTTCCAAGTCGAGCCTTACTCTACTCCATGAATTTTCTCTCATTATGCTGCTTCAATTTTCAATTGTAACCATTACTCTCATGTTTATTGCCAAAACATTTTCCCAGAAAACAGACGACTATTTTATATTGCTGAAAACAAAGTAAAAAAGGTTTTGACATGTTTTTTTTAAGTCACAAAATTTTGTACTTTATGTTAAAAAATAGGCTCTCAATACTTCGGGAGAATCTTTAACAGAGTCTACACTAAGGGAAAATCTGTCATTCCACCTCTCTTGCATGGTTCAGATATTGTTACTTCACCTAAAGACAAAGCTGAGGTGTTTTCTAAACACTTTTCATCAATATCATCTCTTGATTCCATTAATCACATCCTACCTGATATAGCCGTGAAACAGGTTGATCCACTACTTGACATTCGTATAACTCCAACTTCTGTATCTAAATTAAATTCCGGTATAGACTCTTCTATAGCTTGTTGTCGAGACAACATACTTATTATGGTCTTGCAGAAGTGCTCTCCGGAGCTTTCTCTATACTTTCACAACTATTTAACAAGTGCTTATCAGAGTCTTGTTTTCCAGCCTGGAAAGCAATATCTGTTATCTCAATTCTCAAAAATTCTGCAGAGCAATTTGACTTGTCTAACTACAGTCCCATTGTTCTTCTTCTTATCACAAGCTAGGTTTTTGAGTCTTTTTTACAAACACTTAATCTTTTACCTTGAATAGATTAACTTACTTTCTTATCATAGAAACGGATTTCGATCTACTTGTTTTCTTGATGACTTTTTAACAACAAATATGGAAAGTTTTTATCGTGCATCAGATAAATAAGAAGAGGTTAGATCTATTGCTCTTAGCATTTTTAAGGCCTTTGATAAAATTTGGTATGTTGGTCTTCTCCAAAAGCTCTCTATATACGGTGTATGGTTTACGTATTATTACTGTGTAAAAAAAATACATAAACAAATAAATCAATAATAATATAAGTATTTTTAAAAAATATTTAAAATAAATAAGAGTTCTTTTTAAAATCTCCTTACATAAAATTTTTTAGCTAGAACCTTGTCAAACTAACGCGATGTACTCGTATTGAGAGTGGGAAGTTGCGCCTATCTACGGGTTGTTATAACTAATCCATTCATTGAGTTGATATTTTTCGTAAGAATCAATAAAGTAAAAGACAGTAGAGGTCTGAGAACAAGACCAAGACCAACACCAATACTCTAAGCTTTTAAGGCCAAAACTAAGCCAAGACTTTAGACTTAAAGACCAATACCATGACCAGGACAGTTAAATATGAGTCTCAAGGCGTCTCGAGACCAAAACTTTGGTCTCAAGACCTACATCTCTGTTAGTATGTTAGATTCACAACAGCAAAACTTTGTCTAACTATATTGTTAGTTCTTGTATATGTGGCTTTGCATTTAGACCGAATTATTTTTTTGTAAGAATATCTCTAGGTTTCTATGAAAAAAAGGTAAGCTGTCTTGAGATATGTTACGGTTATGTTAATTATTATTGTTTTATATTTGGAATACAAGCTTATATTGTTTATTTTTATGTGCCACTGTTTGGTATTTATGAAAAAATCTAATATCTTAGTTAAAACCAATTTAGATAAAAATTTTTCAGCTCTTTTCAAAATGTAAATGACATAGCAAAATAGTTATTATATAATAATCTATATATATATATATATATATATATATATATATATATATATATATATATATATATATATATATATATATATACATATATATATATATATATATATATATATATATATATATATATATATATATATATATATATATATATATATATATATATATATATATATATATATATATATATATATATATATATATATATATATATATACACAGTGGTATACACTGGAATTTTAGATGTTTGAGTTTTTGACACTTCCAGGCATTGTGCAAACTCTAAACTTTTGTATGTTTATGCTTATATCAAAAAAGAATGTTTTGCGAAGAATTAGGGTGATTGAAGCTTGGGAACAAATAAACACTAATTTTTTGGCCCACCCAAATCGTAACGTGGGAGCAACAAGTTTATAAAATATTTTCTTTACTATTTTTATCTAAATTCATATTCATCAATAAATTTAATTCAATAATCTCTTAGTGTTCATCAAGTTTCATTCAATAATCTCTTAGTGTTTAGTTTTTATGACCCTACAATGTTTACAGCCCCCTCAAAATGAGGGGTTTAAAACTTTGGTCATAGTTTCTGAAAAATAAGAGGTTATTGCAAGAAATTTGAAACCTGTTGATAAATATAAATTTAGATAAAAATAGTAAAGAAAATATTTTATAAACTCGTTGCTCCCACGTTAAGAGCTGGGTGGGCCCAAAAATTAGTATTAATTTGTTCCCAAGCTCCAATCACCCCAATTCTTTGCAAAACATTCTTTTTTGATATAAGCATAAACATACAAAAGTTTGGAGTTTGCACAATGCCTGTAAGTGTCAAAACTCAAACATCTAAAAATCCAGTGTACACCGCTGATATATATATATATATATATATATATATATATATATATATATATATATATATATATATATATATATAAATAAGATCTTTCCGTAAATGCATTATGATATTGCACTTGCCTAATCTCTTATTTATTGGCTAAAACATTGCGATGCAATTTTTTTATGTTTATGCCAATATAATACTTTTAAAATAACTATTTTAAGTTTTAAGTTTATTTTTTTATTGTTTCTTTACTTCACTGTGGGCGCAAAAAGTTGTTTTTTTAAACGTTTTAACCCAATTTCTAAACATTTTTAGTTTTTTTTTTCCACATATTTATTATAGTTAAAGTTATAAGTTAATATGGATATACTATAAAATTAAAACTTAAAAAAACGTTACCTTTCTTTATTTTACAAATAAATCCAAAATGACTATCGCAAACATGGTCATTCCATCCATAAGGATTTACTTCCACACAGTTTCCTCTTTCTAACTGAATATTAGGTTCACCCTGTCTCCAGTTAAAAAATAATGAAGGAGTATTATCAGACCACACAAACGTTCTCTGAAGAGCATTAAGACCTTTAAAAAAACTTTTCTAGATAAAAAATTTAAAAAAAGTATAGCCAAAAAAATTGAAAAAAAGGTCTACTTACCAATCCAAAACCGTTTATTTTTCATGTTTTCGTTTTTAAGATTGTTTAGAATAAACACATTTTCTTCATGATCTGCTACACTTAACAAGTTTCCCCCATTATTCAAACACCATAAAAGAGAATCTGACCAATTTTTTCCAGATAAAGTAGAACTTTTACTGTAGAAAAAGTAGCAATTTTTTCCGTATTTACTCCAGCCATTAGAGCAAGTCGCATTAAAACTTGCTATGTCAAAAAAAAAAAAAAAAATTAAATAAAGTTTAAACTACTGTTTAATTTTTGTTTGAAAAATGTAGTCATTAGGTATGGTTTGCTATTTTTCAACACAGATGTTAAAAAGTGTCCAAAATATATAAATAACTTATTTTTAATTAATAAAACTAGTTCTTTGTAACAGTAACATTCAATCCTGTTTGTGAATAACATATTTAATACTTGCAATAATACAATATCAACAACAAAAATAAAAACAACAACTACAAGAGCAACAACAATAACAACATAATATAGCAATAGCAAGAATACCTATAATATTATAAATAATAAAATGACAATATCACTATTAAGAATAAATATAAATAGTTGATGGACAAGGAGGAAGTCATTCATGCAGAAACCTAATCGAAGAAGTGACACCAAATAATTATATTATTAATATTAGTTTAAAAATAATAATAATAATAATAACAATAATAATAACTTTATTCATTAATAGAGCAAAAGTAACAGCAAAAGCAATAGTATTTATTATAATTATATTAATAAAAGTAATAATAAAAATAGCTATAACAAAAATAATTAATGATAACGACAAAAAAAACAAAGTTTCTATAAAAATAGTAAAAAGAAAAAGAAAACTAAAAAAACTAAACGAAGTTAATAATGATAAAAAGTAAAAACATTGTTTTTAAATTTTTTAAAATTAAATTTTGTGTTAAATAAAAAAATGAAAAGAAATTATTTTGAAGTTTAACTTTACAAACTCATTCACGATGCACACAACCCGGTGGGAAAAAGATGGCTAGATAATACAAGACGTGTTAAACATCTAAAACACGTGATACAACGTATTTTATACGTTTTTAACGTGATCAAAAATTTGAAACATTTTTAAAATTCAGAGAAAATTTGAAATATTTGTTTAAAATTATTTTTCTACATTAAAAATTTTGAGTATTATTATAATCTACATGCCAAATGTTATGTTATAAACCACTAAAATTGTTTTAATCAAAGTTTGTTTTATTTAAGCAAAAAGTAAAAAAATATTTATTGGAAAAATAACTTATTAACAACAGAAAAACGTGCTCAGATTGTTATTCTACGTGAACAAGGATTGACCCTGAGTTCTATTGATGCACGTTTTAATGTAACACATAGCTGCATTATAAAAACATTAAAGCAATACCAAGAAACTGGTGATTTTAAAAGCAAAGCTAGACCTGGACAACCAATGGGCTAATCAAAGGGTAGATAAATGCATTCATTGCTATGCAAAGGCACCACCTTTTGCTGGTGCTTCTGAAATTTTATTTCAGATATTTCAAACTGGTGTTGCAGCAAGTGTTGTGACAATTAGAAGACTTTTGTGCAAACAGTTTAACTTAAATAGACATGTTCCGGCAAAAACCTTTAAACTTTTCATCAATATCATCTCTTGAATCCACTAGTTGTGTTCTACCTACTTTAGCCGTCAAACAGGTTGATCAATTGCTTGACATTCGTATCACACCAGCTTCTGTATCTAAAATGATTTCCTGCTTAGACTCTTCTACAACTTGCGGCTCGGACAACAAACTATTATAGTCTTGCAGAAGTGTCGTCTATACCATCAAAACTATTCAACAAGTGTTTATCAGAGTCTTGCTTTATAGCCTGCCGGAAAGCGGCATCTGTTTTCCCTATCTCCAAAAAATCTAGAGAGCAATCTGACTCGTCTAACTACCGTCCTTTTAGTCTTCTTCATAAGCAAGTTTTTTGAATATCATAAGCAAGGTTTATGAGTCTTTAGTTAAAAAACACTTAATCTCTCATCTTGAATCTAATAACTTACTTTCTGATAATCAATACGGATTTCAATCTTCTCGTTCTACAGATAATTTGCTAACAGTAATAACCGATAGGTTTTATTATTTATTAGAAAAGGTGGAGAGGTTAAGGCCATAGATCTTGACATTACTAAAGCTTTTGATAAAGTTTGGCATGCTGGCCTTTTCATAAGCATTCTTCTTACGGTGTATCTGGTAGCATTTTTAAAATTATTGAATCCTTCCATTATTATTCCACTCGTAGTATAAAAGTTGTCTTCAATGGACAGCACTCTTCTTTTTATTCTGTAACTTCAGGGGTTTCTCAAGGTTTAAACCTTGGCCCTATACTCTTTGTAATTTACATTTCTGATCTTCCAGATATTCTCACATCAAAAGTGGCATTGTTCGCTGATGATACTACCGTTTATTCTTCTCATGATAAGAACCCAACACTCTCTGATTACTTGGAGGGGGCATTGGAGCTTGAAAAGGGTTTTACTTTTGCTACAGCATGGGGCTCTCAGAAGCTGGTTAACTTTAACTTAGAAAAAAAACCAATTTTTTTTCAGTCAATTGAAATTGCAATAATATAGATCTTCCTATATTTATAAACGGTAATGTACTCGATAAGTCATCTGCCTTTCATCTTCTAGGATTAACTCTTGCTTCCGATCTTTCTTAAAAACCATATATCAAACCCGTTGCAAAGTTAGCATCTGCTAAGGCTGCGTCTCTTTATCTAGCTCGACATCTTCTTACTCTGGGTTCTATTTTCTTTCTCTCTAAATCTCAAATCCGGTCTTGTATGGAATACTGTTGCCATATCTGGGGCGGATCTTCTAATGATCACTTTTCTCTTTGAGACAAGGTGCAAAAATGCATTGTAAACATAGTTGGACCTGCTCTTAAAGCCAACCTCCAACCATTATCACATCGTTGTAATGTTGCATCTCTTTCTCTTTTCTACAAATACTATAATGGGAACTGCTTGAAAGTGCTAGTGTCTTTTTGCCATCTACTAAAATTCATTCTCGTGTTACTTCGTTCTCGTGTTAATTCATTCTTGTGTTACTACGTCATTCAATTAAGTCTCATTCTTTTTCTGTGACTGTTCCTAAGTGCTCTAAAAATGCTTATTTGTCTAGTTTTTTAGCTCGAACATCAGCTCTTTGGAATTCGTTTCCTTCATCTTTTTTCCTGATTCATATAATTTGCAATCCTTTAACTCGTCTGTCAATCGTTTTCTTGCTCTACAATTTACAATCTTGCAGCCTTGTTGGAAGTGAAGTTGTTTAAAAAAAAAAAAAAGCCTTGCATTTCTCAAAAAAAAAATCAGCTTTTTGTCAATTATATGCCTTCTGTCAAAAATACAAGTGGAAGATTGTCATGATGTAATATTTAGTTTTATTTTAGTAGATTAATATAAAATTATATTTAATGAAATTCTTCTTTTTTTTTTTATAGATAACTTTTACTTTTTTCCTCTTTCTTCTTCTTTTTCTTTGTCATTTTTATTGATTATATTGAATGGCTAAAATCTTTTTTGAAATGGCTTAAGTCATTTCTTTTATTTATTTATTTTTTCCATTTGTTCATTAAATTATTTAATTTCATTTTATTCAGTTGAGATTAAGTTAAGTATATATATATATATATATTTTTTTTTTTTTTGTATTTATGTTTGTTTCACTGACCCGTTGGAAAGAAATATCCGTCATCCCTGAAGACGTTACAAAAGATACACTTAAAAATAAGTGATACACTTAAATATATTATGCTAATTTAACATGTAGTTAAAAAGTTTTTTTAAATAGTAAAATATATATTTTTAAAATGAAATATTTTTCAATTATGTGTCCTAGATACTTATATTTGTCAACAATACTTACATATTTGTTTAATGAATAGTACTTTTTGTTTAACCAGTAGTACTACTTGTTAATGAATAGTTCTAATCGTTTAACTTTGATACCTAGTTTCAACAAATTACTATTCGCTATTCGATTAATTAAAACACCATTCGGCGGTTCTTATTCGGAAATAAGCTCACTAATCACACCATTCATTAATGTATATAAGTACAGGTTTTAGTACCAAATAAATTACAATGTATTAACGATATAGAACAAACAAAAAAAGTAAGACTAATTAAACATTTTAATTACCTTTTGCAGTTAGAATTCGAGCAGTAGTTAATGTTATGAATGACGTTGAGCCTGCGAAATATAAAAAAGTTTTTAAATATTTCATTTTACCAACAAAGCTTTAACTAGACTGAAATACAATTTAAACAAGCAACTTCATATTAAATTACTTAGTCAATTAAAAAATTTGCTTTCAGTTTAGTTTCCTATTTTAAAACAACAGTAACATAAAAAACTGAAGCAAATTTTTTATCCTGTTACTTTTCCTTTTTTATTAGGAAATCATTTCAAAAATAAGTGGTTAGAACCATTTTATTTTTGGAAGCTAGATTAATAATAAAATTGTTATACCTCAGAAACCTTTCATTTTTGGGCCTAAAGTTTACAAAAATATATAATATTTTTACTAATGTATTAAAATTTTAAAATATAAAGTAATAAAAATTGATATACTATTTTTCAAAGGAAAAATATTATATCAATTTCTAAAAGAAAAACTACCCAAGTTTTAAAATTTTGAAAAAATAGAATAAATCGATTAAAAGGTACCTTACATAAAAATTTCATGTTTCAAACATAAAAGTTTGTGGGTATACGATTAAATATTATAACTATATTGGTATAAATTTCAGGATTAATAGTGGATTGGTTGTTTTTAACTTTAACAGCTAAGTGTTAAAAACATTAACATATATTTAATTTTTTTTGTGTTACAATTTTTTTTTAAATAGATGAAAGTTTCATAAGATGAGCTGGTTCCTACAACAATAAAATCTTTTTAACGGGTAGACTACTAATTTTTTTGCAAATGTTTTTGTTAAGTTTTTGAGACTAGTTTGATATTGTTATTTATTTTATTTTTTTTGATTTTATTTAGTCTAATTTTTCTTTGGTTGTATAGTTATTTTATTTTCATTGTTTCGTTGTTAAAAGAACTTTCCATTTCTGTTATAATTTTTTATTCTTCAACAATTTGTAATTACATCAGAACGAAACAAGATCATCAAAAATTTATTATATCTTTAATATTTTATGCTTTTCTACATCTAAATCTAAGGGTTGTATGAGATGATACATAAGCTGTTGTCATGCTATTTAAATTATGACAGTAGTTAATCAAGTTGTTTAAAATAATACTTTTTAGGATGATGATGATGAGATGCTGCTTTTTTATTAAGAAAAGCGCGTTTTTTAAAGTTGTTCTCCACTGAGATTTATTTTGGCATTTCAAGAGTAAAAGTTTTGTCAAAAAATAGTATTGCCAAATTTTCTAAACATAAGGAAGATTTTTTTTTTTATTTTTTTTTTATTGAGATAATTACTTTTTACTTTCGATCCTAATTTACTTTAGTCCTTAAAGATACAAGTTTATTATTTTTTTTTTTGTGTGATTATTTTGAGTTATTTTGAGTTCCATAAGAAAAGCCTATCTTAGAGAACTGGTTTCCTAATATTAAATGGTTTTGTGCGTTGAAAATAACGCCATTTTTGGTATAAAGATTTTTTTTTAAAATAAACTACTCATTTATGTTAATTAGGAGGAAAGACTAAATTACAATAATCTGCAAATACAAATATAATTGTTATAATATTTTAGCTCCAAAAAACATTACGCTGTTAACATGCTCAAATTATGCAACCTTTCCCAGCTGGCATGAATAAGCATTACAAGTTTAACACTTTTAACTCGAAAAGACTTATTCTCAGTTGATATTTCTAAATTATATAAAGAAAAGAGAGGTAAATATGAAATGTTTTACTTATACCATTTAAACAACCTCATTCAAAAAAAAAATTTAAAAAATGATAATATACAAAACTTTTATTTAAATGATTATTGTAGACGCATTTGATCTTTTCTTTGTTGAAACTACCTATTGATAATCACAAAAGATTGCAATGATCCCCCATTATTGTTGTAAACTGGGTGTTTTAATGATTTTTAAATTAAGCATGTTTTTATTTCAAGAAATATAATGGAAGTAGTTTCAATTTTGTGTCTTTTGCAGAAAGATTTTTTCCTTCTTTTACTTGGGTTTATGAAGCATAAACCAAAACTTAATAAACGTATATATCAATTGATATTGTCTTCTTTAGGCGTGAAATATAAGTTAGTTTTCAATTAGGTTCGCAGCAAAAATTTAAATTTTATTGGATAAGGTAGTTTTAGACCAAAAAAATTGACTGAGTATCACAAGAAAAAAAAAATTATGATAGTTTATCAAAACAAAAATTAAAAGAAAATTAAAAAAAAAATTGAAATTAGCGTCTGCACAACGACAACCTCCAAACAACCTCGAAGGCAGATTGGACAGATCAAACATTTGATTGCAGCTATATCATTTTTTTGTTTTTGTTATTTAGATGCCCCAAGAAGACCTAGTGGTCTTGTCACAGAGCACCGCGAAAGTGCATTTAACCTTGATCTCCTGCTTCTTAAGCAAGCGCTCAATAAGCGTATCAATAACAATTGTTGTCATGATGGAAACTCGTAAAGGCTCAATTAGTGCAGAGAAATTGGTCATCGTAACAGACAACGCTTCATATCACGCTCGTTTGGGAAGAGTGTTTAAAAATTAGCCAGCTCAGTTGTAAAGCTTAGGACCCTACAGCTCAATGTTAAACCCGGTAAAAACAATCTTGTCTAAAATTAAAAGTAACGTTAAAACGCAATTTGCATTCCAACTGTATTTGGTGCTTTGATTGTGGAATAACTAATGCAGTATTTTAAAAAAATTTGTACTGCGGCAAAAAAAAAAATACAACAATAGGAGGACATTAGAACAATAAAACAATTGTGCACGTGCTGCGCATCATACTGCAAAGCATTACGCAACAATTTTAAATATAGAAAATGCTCAAATTGGTGTTTAAAACTACAAATGGCGTTTTTATTACTTTTAAATTTTGTTGATAGTTATTTAACGAAAACCAACCCATATGGCCACCTTGACCAAATTAGATACCAAGCTTTAATTACTAGGTAAACTAAGGCAACAAAATTGAAAATACAAAGAACTTTGTTATGAGAACCTATATTATAAACTTTTCTAAATTAAAACTATTAAGTTCCCAATTACATCTTACAATTTCTTAATTACAACTTTTATGTTCTAAACTACATCTTACGTTTCTCAATTGTAACTTTCATCTTTTCAATTACATCTTACGTTTCTTAATTTTAACTTTCAAGTGCTCAATTATTTCTTGAAAAGGTGTAGTAATCTGGAGACACTTATTGTTGAATTTACTTTGACATATTTTATAAACCAATGATATTTTTAAATCATTTACTCTCGCGTCCTTAATTCAAAGTTGAGGCAATATAAAGAGAGTGGGAGGATTTTAGTCCGGATCTAATAAACGAGGGATTGAGGGGTGGCTAATAAAATGAAAGAAAAAGGGAGTTTTTTCTGGATATAATCTAAATTTATTTTTTTATAAAAAATTTCAATTTATAAATCCAAACTAATATTTTTTACAAAACACGCAAAAAACTATTTAATTCTAGCGTGGCTTCCAGTCAATTGCGCATTTTATTACAGCTCTTTTACCATAACTCCAATAGGATTTAATATGCTGATATACATTTTATACTTTAGTGAAAAATGAACCAAAAGGTTATTTTTGACTAATTGAGTTTTAATAGAACGACGAGTTTTAAAGCGTATTTACACTGAAATTGTTTGTTTTATCGGTGACTGAAATGACTGCATGGACTGGCATAGCAGCAACTCTTCTTACAAATGGATCTTTATTGCATGGCTTTTTAACTTTCATTTTTTTATGTTAATCATTTTTAGCATCCTCTTTATCCTGTAAAAATGGTGAGGTCTTACTTTTTATTTTAATTGAATAAAATTGCAAATATTTTTAATTTTTATTATATCCTTCTATTTGTAATTTTAGAGTCGTTAAAATTTGAGAGCTTTTATGATTTTAGATTTGTTAACATATAAGCGGTACATAAATTTTTACTCCCACACCCCGGGCCTCTCTCGGAGAGGTCCTTCAATAAGTGATGTAGTAATGGCTGTATGGATGAGCCCTCCTTCAAATGGAGGGCTCATCCATACCGGGGTGTTGGGAGACACCGAAGAATAAACAGCAACTAAACAGTTGTAAATGTCTTCTATTAGTGAAGATATTTATAACTTTTTTGTTGCTGCTTTTTCTTCTGTGATTTGGTTTTATTTTTTTTTAATTTTTTAATTTATTTTTCTTAATTAGTAATTTTTTTTAATTTATAATTTATTCTGTTGTATATTTAATTTGTTTTGATCTTTTTTAATTCAAATTTTATTTGTTTTTCTTTAACTAAACTTAAATAAAGTTAAATTGATTCATTACCCAATTATCATAATATAATGATGCTACATTCTTTTATTAAAAATAATTAATTGGTACTTTAACTTATTGAACTCTCTGCTTTTAAAATTTACCATAAGCCAAGAAAAAATATTTAGCTATATAAATGCAATTTGTTTATATCTCAACTTGATATTTTATATCTCAACTTGATGTTTATATCTCAACTTGATATTTTACCTTTAATGTTCATAGTTTGGCTCCAAACCATGCTTCAAGCATCTGTTAATTTGCTTTTTAATCAAAATATTCTGAATCTAATGTGATGTCATTTAATTAAACTAAAGTTTACAAAAAGACAACATTAAACAACGTCATAACACAACACCAACAAGCTGAATCATGACAGCAGTTTAAGTATGACAACAGCTTACCGAAAAGCAGGTATATTTTTTTCCAGTTTTTTTTTTTTTTTTTATGTCTACTTATCTGTTACAATTTTTATTTTAGGTTTGTTATTTGACGCATTAATGCAATATAGAAGATCAAAGTTTACATATTTTTTTTAACTTTGTTAAACACAAGTTTGATTGTAAATTAATTTTTTTTTAAATAAATTTATTTAGTTGAGTGCATTTAACGTTTAAAGACAATTCTCTTTTTTAAAGAAAAATGCATCAAGGGGATACCAAAAAATAAACAACTCCTGTACAATGTAAGTTCACTTCATATTAGTCATATTAATAAATTAAAGATCATGTTACAAAAAATATTAAAAGAGTTTAGTTGATATTTTTGTTGAAAGAGCATGTTGAAGTGTAATTATTTTGTGACAATAACTAAAAACGTATTGTATTGAACTTAGGAATGTCGAGGAAAATAGTTCTGCTTTACACTGAGATGACCTATGTCAGTTGTAAATTACTTAAATAATGTTAAATAATAGGTAAAACTATTTGACCTCATACTTTTTATGTTAATTTAAAGATGGATTAAATTTTTCGATTTGAAGGCGTTTTTCTAAAGGAACATTTGTTAAGGTTTTGCAACTTTAAATTGTAGAAAACAGCCACTATAAAAAATTTATGTAACAGACTGACCATAACCCGTTTTACGGGTTGGTTTCTGCTAGTATTATATAACATATACACAATCTACAAAAATATTACAAAAGATTCCAAAAGAAAATAGTAAAAACCTGTATTTTTGTTGCATTTGCATTATTTTCTTATTTTTACTAAGTTTTTGTAGTTTTGAAAGAACAAAAACTCGGGTAACGTGTGGTTTTTGTCTGGGCTTACGGGAACGGGATTTTAACGGGTAAATGTTTAGGTTTCCGGACGGGTTCCTTATGGTTAAAAAAAAAGCAAATTTGCATGATTGGGTTTTATCTGGTTTTTATCAGGGCCGAAGGATCTGGGACTTTGACGGTGTTTCCCATAAGGTTCCCAAAAGGTTTAAACTGATAATTAATAAAATCTTTACGAAACTTACTCGGTGGTTGCGATTTATAATTCGTACTGTGCGTGAAATAAATTTAAAAGTTTAACTTTTATGCATTATATTTTTTGTATACATTATATTTAAATTTGTAATTAAAGAGAAAATTTTTTTTTGATGTCTTTTTTCCCTGTGAAACTTCGTTAAAAAAACGTTGTTTTAAAATTTCATTTATTACCACTATAAGAGATTTTTTTAATATGTATTTCTTTAATAAATTTACAAAGTTTGCCATATATGTTCAACATATGTTCCATTAACTATTAAACATGAAGTAACTATTTCATTGAGACACTGCTAGCATTTTAAAAATGATCAAATATAAACTTTTGTTTCTGCAAGTGAAGGTAATAACTACTTTGAGTTAAATCAAAACTTTGGTTTAGTCAGAAACATTTAACATGAGAAATCATGCGAATGCTGTGATGGATAGGTTATATTTAGAGAACTCAAACCTTTTAAACCGTTTGACTGATGTTTATGAAGTTCACCCAACGTGAGATATAAGTGTCAAGTGTTTAATTATAAATGCAAAAAAATGGCTTTATTGTTATGCATATATCTCATTTTTTAATCATTGATATTTTTTGACTTTGATTTAAAATTGTATTACAAACAATAATATTATAATTTACATAACGTTATGTATAAGTAATATATTGTTTATATATAAGTTATTTATATTTAATTATATATTATTATAAATAATATCATTAATATATTATATGTAATATATTATATATAAAATAATTGTTATATATTAAATAATATATATGATTATATATAAATTTATGTATATACTTTTATTATTAACAATAAATTATACTTACAATACTTATATTTGTAAATACTTATAATACTTAACTTATGTTTACAATACTGATAAATTTTTTATTGATATGAACTTTTGCATTCAAACTTTAATTATAAAACTTTAGTTTAACTTGACAACTTTAACATAAATAACGATAACTAAAAAAAGTTATTGTATAGATCATCGCCATATGCCTATTAATTATAACTGAGTTATAGTAAATTGAACACTGTTTTTGTTTTCCATACTTTAGTTTTAAAATGTTGGGATAAAATTATTAAATTCCAGGTCATAGGTCTTATTTGATATATATCTTATGTATATCTTGTATTTTGCAGCATGTTTAAGAATATTTCTTCTTGGTACACTCTGACTGTTAACAATATTTGCATACTGATATGAGTAAAAGTGACTTTAGCAACCAAAGTGTATTTTTGATAAATATTAGTAATGACATATTTATCAAAAATACACTCTGGTTGCTAAATATAATTATAATAATAATGGTACTAACTTATATTTATTAAATTTAGTGAAAGACTTATGTATGATATAATTCCGTGAACTTTGGGGAACAAATGTAATGGAATAAATATTTCCTTTATTTACTACCACGATTAGAATAATGTAAGAATATATTGTTTTTATCAAAAATCAATATTTTCTTAAGTATTAAACATTATAAACAAACAC
Source organism: Hydra vulgaris (assembly GCF_038396675.1). Taxonomy (NCBI): domain Eukaryota; kingdom Metazoa; phylum Cnidaria; class Hydrozoa; order Anthoathecata; family Hydridae; genus Hydra; species Hydra vulgaris. The sequence goes on along the minus strand of NC_088920.1, from coordinate 57,779,179 downwards.
CTATTAAAAAGAAACATGTATTATTAAATAAAAAAATAAGTATTCAAGTTTAAAAAAAACACATGTATTATGATAAAGTATATACATCACATTAACTATGTTGTCTATAAGTTAGGGGTTGCAGGTGACATATCAGCTTCAGTTTTAAACTCATTAGCTTTAAATAAAAGCTTATTCTGATCAATCAGCTTCAGGAGTAACTAATAGGAGAAGGAGACTCTAGTAGTAGTAGTAGGAGTAACAAGTAGTAATCACTTGTTTTTTACTTTATAATTAAGCATATTTATTTTTGATTTTAATCTGAATCTTTACCTTTCTTTGATGTTTTATCGCATTTTTATTTATTATAAAATTTAAAATCTTAATAAGTAAAAGTTCAATCAATTTGATAACTAATAGCAAAAGAGAATAATACTCCATAAATATTTTATATTTAAAAAACATGTAGGAAATTATTCAATGAGAATCTAAAGTAGTGACAAAATTTAAACATACATGTAAAAAATTTTAAATAAAATTTGCAAAAAGTTTTTGCTGTTTTTAAATGTTGCTGTCGGAGCCTAAGCCTAAGACTCGCAGTTTTGGGCAACCCAAATTGGATTTTAAGAGGTTTGTTTAAAAAGTGGTGCCCAAAAACCTAATTCCATTTTTTATTATCAACCTAATTTTTTGTTAAGATTCAAAAATCTTCCAAAAGATGGTATTATCTGGTAAAATATTGAGAATGAAATCAATCTTGCTGTTACCATATGTGATGCACCAGCTAGAGCATTTGTTAAATGTATTAGGAGCACAATGGTTATAACTGATGTTAGCGTTGTGTTCGGAAAGGAGAGTGGTGTGGCTAGATAATTGTCCCACATATTTCATCAATTTTAAGCACTGATTTAGTTTTTTGTTTTTAAATGGAATTAAATTTCGACATGGTGACAAAGTTTTCTTTAGACTTCATGCATCAGTATGTTTATAGGTATGTGAAGACTCATCAACTTAGGGTTAAGTTGCCCTAATGTTGTAAATTATCTCAGATTACATTTAATACTTTATTGGGCGGATTGTTCCAGATATGTCGTTACATTGAAAAAATACTGTAACATATGAAATCAGCACAAAATTAAATTGGCTTCACAACGACACGGCAAATTTGATTTTTAAATATTATATATTTTTATATTATATAAAAAAGCATATATTGATTATTATTAAGATTTATATATTTCATTTTATTTTAACCCTAATATATCATTGCCGCTTTCATTTTAAGAGTATTCTTATAAATATATATTTCTTTTTTATTGGTAAGCATTCATGAACTATTATCAAACACGCCGAAAGAAGAAATTTCTGGACTTCCTTTTAATGAAAATGTTTATGAAAAAGCAAAATTTATTCTAAATCAAAAATATGGAATCACTTCTGAAATTATACGCCAGCATGGTCGTGATATCATGGATCTTCCCTACATAAAAAATACCGACGTGGATCAAGTACATAATTTTTACAGAAAATTAAATGTAAGCATAAACTCGTTGAAAACTTTAAACAAATAGGAGACAGCAGAAATACTGGTACGCGAAACTCTTGAAAAACTTGGCCCTGTTAAAGCTAATATTACTCGAATAGATCCAAAATGGCAGGAATGGGGCTACGAACAGCTAATTGAAGCTCTACGTGAATATACGTTACGAAACCCAGAATCATCTATTGGATGATCAAAAAATAATATCAGAAAAGAAAATTCAAAACCCCATAATAATTGGGAGCACAAAAATCAAATAGAAAAACACTTCCAACATTACGAAACAAGAAACATTGGTTGTATTTACTGCAGCTCACAAAATCATTGCAGTCACGAATGTACAAAACTTCATTCAACACAGCAAAGGAAACAATATCTTAAAGAAAACCATCGCTGTTTCAACTGCATGTCAACAAGCCACACAGTATCCAAATGTCGTAGCAAACGCTCTTGCTACCATTGTCAAGGAACGCATCATTAATCTATATGCACTGGGGTTAATAAAAAAGAATCAAAAAAGGGTAAACTATTCATCCCACAGTTGTTGTGAACGTTGGAAAATATAAAGTGAGAGCACTCTTGGATACGGGAGCTGGTAGTTCGTATGCTTTATCTACGCTAATCAAGTACCTAAAGTTAGAGCCAAATAATTGGGAATCAAAAAACATTGAAACAATGACTGGATCAGTGCATTAAAACCTTGTACACAACTCTATTCAATAAACGGACGCAACAGCCTTGATATTAAACTCTACAAGTTAGAAAGGAAAGTGCTTACAGTGCTACAAAATCCGAGGATATCTGCCCTAAAAAGGAAATTCAAGCACTTACAGAGATTGCATTTTCATAATGAAGATGACTACGATAATCATAAAATTCATCTTATAATTGGTGCTGGTGATATTGCAAGAAAAAAGTTGAAAGGTTTCAGTACTGGAAATGATGGAGAAGCTATTGCAGAAGAAACCATATTTGGATGGACGGTTATGGGATCAGGACAAAGTACCTCAAGCTGTTTATATTTTACAAAGTCAACCAACGACTGTTACAAAGAACTATATAGCTTGGATGTTCTTGGTCTAGAAGATCAAAGCGATGGGAATCAGAATGAAGTATATGAAGAATTTAAAGAACAGCTACAACAAGACTCAACTGGTTTTTATCACACTGGATTACCATGGAAAGAGGAATGCTCAAAACTGGCATCTTATTCAGATGGGAGCATCTCAAGGTTGCATAGTTTACTAAGGAAACTGGAAAAGAAACCGAATGATCTCATAAAATATAACGATATTATTCAAGAACAACTTAAGGATGGGATAATTGAGTATGCACCAAACAAACCAACTGGCAAGCGAATATTCTACATGCCTCATCGAGCAGTGATAAAAGAGGACTCCGAAACAACCAAACTAAGGATTGTTTTTGATGCGTCAGCTAAAGAGTACGGATCACCCTCACTTAACGACTGCTCATATTTTGGTCCTCCTTTGCGAACCTTACTACTCAATGTTATTTTACAAAACAGATTGCAACCTGTTTTCTTACTGGAGACATTAAACAAGCCTTTCTACAAATAAGAGTTGATAATAAAAATCGTGATGCTTTCCGTTTCTATTGGATATCGGACTTGAAAAGTAAAGAAGTAATAACTCTAAAATTTACTCGAATCCCGTTTGGCTGTGCATCTAGTCCCTTTATTCTTGGAGAAGTAATCAAGCAACATTTATTGACATATGAAAAACATTATCCGCATAAAAAGAATGAAATTCAGATAATCAACAACGGCATAAATGTTGATGATATAATCACTGGGGGAGTTAACCTGGAATGTGTCGAAAAATTGATACAAAAAGCAATTCATTTGTTTAAAAAGGGAGGATTCCAGCTTCACAAATGGCACTTGAACTTTCCTGTATTGGAAACCAATGATTCAAAAGAGAACTATCATGAAGTTACCATCAATGAGCAAAATAAACGTTGTTCAAAAATTCTTGGTTTGTTGTGGGACAAAAATGAGGACACTTTATTAATGGATTGTAGACCAACTCGCCAAGCAAACATCACAACCAAAAGAGGAATTCTAGAAAATTTGGCTACAGTTTTTGATCCACTTGGTGTGATTTCCCCAATAACACTAACAGCAAAACTTATATATAGAAAAGTTTGTGATTTAAAGTTTGCTTGGGACGAAAAACTTTCACCTGAATTAATAAAGGAATGGATGCTTTGGAAAAATACTTTACAAGACCTTTCACCAATACCAAGAAGTATAATTATTTTAAATCATAAAATAAAAAAGATTGAAATCAATGGATTTGGTGATGCAAGCAAAGATGGCTGCTGCAGTGCAATATATGTAGTAGTACATCAAGGAAACAAAGTAACTCAAAAATTGTTTACAGCCAAATCACGCATATCAAAGCGAGGTTGTTCTATTCCCAGACTTGAATTGATTTCGGGACACATGGTAGCTAATGCTCTTACAAACGTTAAATTAGCACTTAAAGGACACCCAGTTATGGAGATATATGGTTGGTCTAACAATGTCCAAGTTTCGTGAGCATTATTGGACAGATACCTTACGTAGCCAAGTGAAAACAATAATATACGATTGCAATTGGTCTAAAAGATTCAGGTGCAAACCATTACTAGCTCCA
>NC_088920.1:57765000-57767500 GCF_038396675.1 Hydra vulgaris | reverse complement strand
ATTTTCTCTTGAAAGACATTCTCAACTGGGGTGCACTAAAAAAGGACGAGCTCATTTAATTCTAACTTGGAATTTCGCTGTAGAATCGTCAACCCCTCCTAGAAATCGGTTTTCTTCATCTCAACAAGATTTTAAAAATGGCAATTTCGATAAACTAAACATGTATTTCAAAGATATTGACTGGGTTAATCGTTTTAAAAATTTAAATATTAATGAATGTTATAATGTATTCCAATCTATCTATATTGAAGGGTGTAATCTTCAAATACCAGCAATCAAATCGAATTATTCTGCTTTACACACACCTTGGATCACAAAAGAAGTAATCTCTGCTATAAAAAACAAAAAAACACTTTATTATAGAAGCAAAAACCCAAACTGGCGTCTGGACACTAAACTATACAATATTAGCTGCAATAAAGTAAAACAAACTCTAACTCATTCTATTGCTCAATATGAAAAATCTATATCCGAAAAAGCCAAGACAAATCCAAAACTTATATATAGGTATATAAACATGAAACTTAAAGTTAAAAATCAAATAAGGTCTATGAAAGAGTCAAATGGAAACATTACTTCTAATGAAAGCCATATAGCTACGATCCTTAACAATTACTTTTCATCTGTTTTTTACTCCTTTAAATTTGAGTCAATTGCTGCCAACATTCGAAAAGCGCACATTTTTCGTGATTGATGAGACGTCAGTCTTAGAAAAATAGACTTAATGAGAACTACATACAAGTGTTACTTTCAAACCTAAACTTGCATAAACCAGCAGGCATAGACGGCATTCACCCACACGTCCTTAACAAATGTTCTTCATCTCTGAACGTGCCCATTACCTACATATTTATAAAATCTATTTGTGAAGGTCGAGTCCCAGCCGCGTGGCTGGAAGCTAACATAACACCGCTTCACAAGAAAGGATCTAAACTTGATGCATCAAACTACAGACCGATTTCTCTAACTTCTGCCTGCTGCAAAATCCTAGAGCGTATTGTAAAAGATTGTTTAACCGAGTATCTAAGTGCAAATAATCTTTTATCTCAAAATCAGCACGGGTTTGTTCCAAAAAAATCATGCATTACCAATTTATTAGAAACTATCGATCAGATCTCACACTCAATGGCAAAAGGCTATAGTGTAGATGTTTTATATTTAGATTATGAAAAAGCGTTTGACACACCTCCTCATGATCTGATGCTCCACAAACTTTCTGGTTATGGTATCTCTAATATGCTTCTTAATTGGATAAATTCTTTTCTTTCTAAAAGAACACAACGAGTTGTCATGGGTTCCACCATTTCAGAGTCGTTACCAGTTAGGTAGTATCCCATAGAAGGATCTGTTCTATGATCAATTTTATTAATATTATACATTATTGACATAACAGACCTAGTTAGCAATCCCAATGAAGTTATACGCTGATGACAGTAAAGTTATTTCCACAAATTCTACACCTGAGAGCCCAGCTCTGCTCCAGATGGATATAAATCACATTGTGTCTTGGACTCTAACCTGGCACTTACAACTAAGGTACAAAAGTGCCTTATCTTACACTTTAACAAAAGCAAAAATCTTAACCACCAATACTATATCTTGACTCAGCAAGGGAAGCAGCTTCTTGACTCCTCGTACAGTGAAAAAGATCTTGGGATTTGCATTTCACACAACCTCAAATGGGATACACACGTTGAAATAATATCATCAAAAGCTAACTCTGTTCTCGGTCAACTAAAGAAATCATTTATTTATAAAAATGCACAAGTTTGGAAGAGGCTCTACAAATCGCTGGTCAGACCTCACCTTGAGTATGCTGCTCCTGTGTGGAATTATCTTTCTGCACACAACGTTAAAAAAATTGAAAAAGTCCAAAATCGTGCCACCAAAGCAATTCCATCTCTCAAAGCCTTATCCAGTGAAGCCAGATTAGCACACCTTCATCTTACCTCACTAAATGAAAGACGCAATCGAGGTGATTTAATCTACAACTTCAAGTTTATAAATAATTTAGAAAATATTTATTGGATTAACCCACAAATCGGCTATCCATCTGTGCGAATAACTAGAGGACACTCTCATCGTCAATGCAAAGAGTTTTTTAATGCTTCTGACCTCAATAACAATATGCGTGCTGTTTCAACTAGACTCAATTTCTTCCCTAACAGAGTAGTAAACCGATGGAATTCACTCCCACAAACTGTTTTTGACTCTCGTCATCTCAATGAATTTAAAAATCGTTTAGACAAACACTGTAGCCAACACTAGTATTTAAGTTAATGTACCGAATTGCTGCTACAGCTCATTGTCTACTGGCAAAGAGCTAAAGGGTTGCTACCCCTTTCAAGCGACATTTTATTGTTCGCCGCAGCTTATCATTATTATTATTATTATTATATATATATATGTATATATATATTTATATAAATATATATATATATATATATATATTTAAATATATATATATATATATATATATATATATATATACATATATATA
>NC_088920.1:57710000-57760000 GCF_038396675.1 Hydra vulgaris | reverse complement strand
TTAACAAAGACGTCTTAAAAAAGCATTTTCATGTCTTTTCATAACAAGATTAAGACAAAAAAGACATCTTTTCGATTTCGAAAAAAGATGTCTTTTAGGTTTGCATAATCGACAACAAAAAGGCGTCTTAAAAATGTTGAATATAAGACTTTTAAAGACGTCTTTTTGTTGCTGTTTTTCCACTGGGAAAAAAGACAACGAAAAGCTTTGTACAAACAGGATTGTTGAATGTTTTCAAGCAGCCTCTCGTGTAGATAAATTAAATTCGGATAATAAATTATCCGAATTTAATTTATCTACATGGAAGCACTTAATTTCTAGTGTAACTGACGGTGCATCAGTAATAAAAAAGTGTGGGAGATTAATCGGGATGGAACATCAACTTTGTTATGCACATGGGCTACATTTAGATTGATTTTACAACTTCAGTGGATTTACAGTTAAGCCAAAAAACGATGTATTAAATTACGAGACGTTGCGATCACTGACGAATTATTAGACCACATAAGTATTGCAGAAACAATTCAAAAGGTCCGGAAAACTCTACGAATGTTTTGTAAATTACCACTCAAAAATGAAATTTTACATAAATTACACACAATAGTGAACTCAAGTTAATACTGGATGTAAAGACAAGGTGGATGTAAAGACAAGACTGGATGTAAAGACAAGTCTTCTTGCAAAGTTGGAGCAATTTAGTGCATTAAAAGTATGTATATTAAAAGCATTGATATATTTTAAACACAACAATATTAAGAATATTTCGGAGGATGAATATTTAGTGGTGCCAACTGTAATAACGGCGTTACAACCAATTAAATTGGGGAATTGAAAGACTTGGCCGACGCAACGCATCCCTACTTGATGCAGCGGGTGTATTAGCGTTTATATTAGATGTTTTGCGCAAAAATAAAGTTTGCTTTTTGGTTAAAATGCTGGAGTAAGTGCAACAGAGAACTGTTGAAAGACGGAATAAAAACTCAATTAACTTGCTAAAATGTTTAAATAATCCATCAAATTATAAACACGAATCGGATATAGATTCTGTATTACTATTACCTTCCAAATCAATCCTTCAAGCTACGGCTAAAAAATTATTTCCTAAGCTATTTGTTGAGGATATCGATAGTTGTAGAAATTCCGCTGAAATTGAAGAATTAGAATGCAGTAAAGATGGGACTGAAACGTCGTTTATGGCCGAACCAAATTTGAAGACAACATCTGAGTTAACACTTTATCAAAAATTGGATGCTGTCATTTCAAACCATAGTCGAATTGAGAGTCGAGATGATGTATTTGTGATGTTAAAAATATTACAAAAGAAATGGATTTTTTTGATGCAGCGAAAAAGCGTACAAATATTTTAGAGAAATTATATAATACTTTATTAACTACCCACCGACATCAATCAATTCAGAAAAAGGTTTTCGGCAGCAAATCTTTTTATTACGAAAATTTGGTCATCGTTAAGTGATAGCGCTATTGATAATTTTTGTTTATAAAAAAATTATTTTAAAAATTAATATATATATAAAATACAATGTTATTGAAGTTTATAGTTGTATTATTTTGAGAGTCTTAGATTCTAAGAATTATTTTGTATTTATTTTCTTGTTAAAGTAATAGTATCAAAAAGGCGTTTTTTTTGTATTTGTTTAAATTTATACATTTCCATCACCTAATTGGATAAATTTATGCTTGTTACCTAATCCCGTAAAATCATTTTTGTCCCGGAATCAAGGGAATTAGATTTTTACGAATAATGAGAAGCCCTAGTATACGTATAGGGTATACGTATTGGGTATACGTATAGGGTATACGTATAGGATATACGTATAGGGTATACGTGTAGGGTATAAGTATACGTATAGGAAATACGTATAGAATATACCCTATACGCATTCCCTAAACGAGCCTTACGTTGGACCCTAAACAAAAGCAACCTTAAATCTAGAGAAACCTTTCAATATATGAAAAAGTGCTATGTAATCCTTACAATATTAAAATATGTTGATTTAACAAACTGACTCAAATTTTTCTGAAAATTCTTCCAAACGCCACATTTGTTTTCCAAAGCACTCTTATTTGACTATTGAAAAGAATTTAATAAGAATTACGTAAGCAAAAAAGATTTGGTGCTATACGGGTGCATTTTTGGTTGATTATGGTAAACAATATTGCGTCAATATTGACATATTAATGTTATTAAGTATTGCCATGCCGATACCGCATACCGATACCGCACCAATATTGTTTGTCTAATATTAGAATGTCATTATTGGGGCCATATTGGCATTCTCATATTGGCATATATGGATATGCCAATATTGGCGCATTACCTTTTCAATATTACCATTTTCACATAATTGTAAAAAAAATTTTAAGAAAACAAATAGTTTTAGCAACTTTTGTTAATTATGGGCATTTGCTGGATATTTAAATGTTTTTTTCTGAATATTTGCTAAGTAACTTTTCTGAAAAATGCAAGAAATTGTTTTAAAGAGTTTTAAATTACCATTACAAATTAATAATAAAAAAAATTTTAAAGAAATTTTATAGTCTTTGTTGCGTTACGTTTTGTGTCAGTTTTACTTAATCATATTTTTTTACATATAAAATTTTTATAAAACCACAAGCAAAAATGTGTATAAAATGTCAACCAGTACTTTTTTTATATGATCGTCAATATTGTAAAAAATTTGTGAAAATTATTCTATTTGTTAATAAATCGTTACTCCTCGCTGTTTATGTTTATTTTCACACATATGTGGAAGCTTAAATTTATTTACGATGCTCTTGAATTGAATAATTTAATGTATGCGGTTTTTGAATTTAAGTCTTGACTTTCAATTTTATGTTTACGATTTTATTTTATATTGAGATCCGATTTAACTTATTTTTAAACTACGATTGACTTATTTTTAAACTGCACGCGTTTTTATTGAAGATGATAAAAAAAATTACGTTAGCGTTATATTGCAGTAGATATATACCCAATATGGTAAACAGTGTTGTTATTGACTACGAATAAAAGTCGATTAGTCGAAATTAGTCAATTTTAAAAAATCAAACAGTCAATCTAATCGACTATGGTTTTATTACTTATCAACTAAAAATTAATTTAGTCGAGCAATAATCTTTAAATCCTTATACCTTTTGATTCTATGATTTCTTTGATTTGATTTTTAACTTTTGTTTGTTCATTTAATAAGAGAAGCATGTAATATTATAACTATTGCATACTATGTTTTGTGTACTCTATTAAGGATTTGTAAAAATCATAGCATATTTGCAATATTTATACCTAATTAAATTTTTGTTTATGTATTTAAAATATTTTGTTTGTTTACGCTATGCTTGTGATTTTCAGAAATACCTTTATACAGGGCCGTTCTAAGCTGGCTCGGGGCACTTATGCAAAGTTTCACATTCTAACATCCAGTGCAATATATTTCTAACTGAGCTTCTTCTGACTTTCGTTCTGACTTTTTTTTTTGTTAACTCACTAACTCATAGTCAGCGAAGCGGGTGACGATGCTCTTTAGTAAGTTGAAATTGTCTTCGCGGGATCGTCTACATGGCCTCTTCATGGTAATTCGCCGGAGGAGAATAAACCACAATACCCAATATTAAGATAAATATTGTATAAATAGTTCACCTATGTTATTTGTTACTAGGGCTGTTACATCAAAAAAAGTGTCTACAGTTCTATAATATATATAAAAAAAAACAGTTCTGTAATATATGTGAAAATTACTTACATCTGGATAAAATTCTAATAGTCTGTAAAATGTAATTAATTAAAAGCTGAAAACAATAACAAAGTTAAAGCGAACTATTCACAACAAGTATAGGTGTCAGCAAATCTGTGGCACAACTTTATATAATCTTGCATGCTCAGAACTATATTTTATTTTTTAATCAAAGAAGTGGCTAAATAATTTTATTTAGCCACTTCTTTGATTAAAAAATAAAATATAGTTTTGACTTTAACACTATGGTTATCTACTTTTGAAATAAAAAAACCAAAACAAAAAAAAATTGAGTAAGTTCAGAGTTTATTTGTATTCCTAGAACCTTAAAACAACACACTTTGCATTGTTGCAATTATGGCCACAGCATCAAAACCTAGATCCCTTGATTCTGAAGCAAATACTTAAACCAATGTGTGTCAGAACTGTTTCTAAAGAATTGAAACTAAAGCATATTTAACTTATGGCTTTTTCCTGAAGAATTTCATAGGTTTTAGAAAACTTTAGGGAAAATGTAATAACATAAATGAGAGAGGGCTGTGTAAACAAAAATTGTAACTTTCTCCTGTTCAAAGAAAAGTAAAAGAAAAAAAATTTTTAAGCCATTTTTTCTTTAAGGCTAGAAATTACAGTTGAGATTTTTAGAGTTGCTGCTACCTTTATTTTGACTAATTCTTGAAGTTCCGTTTAATTTGTAAAACCTAATTTTGTTACAGTATTGTGAATTACTAATGTTAAAGTTACTCAAGTTTTGCAAAGTTTGAATTAAACTTTTGTTCTGTAAAATAAACATTATAAAAAAAAATTCAAAAGCGTCTTATGGTAAATGTATACCAACTTTTTGAGAAAAATTTGTGTTCTAAAAACTTTTAATCTAAAAAATGATAAATAAAACATGATTTAAACAATTAACAACTTACAGCAAAACAAATAATAAAGAATTAAATGTTGGGACACAATGAGCATGGATAACATAATGCTACTTGTTTTCTTAAAATCTTAAAATGACGATTTCAATTTAACTGTTTTAAATAAAAAGTATAATTTTTTCTTCAAAAAATGTACAGCATAATAAAAAAATAGCTCAACAATTTATTCATTAGTGAAAAAAATGCTTTCTTTGTTATAAATAATCCTTTATTATTCCATAAGAAAGTTGTTCACAGTCGAGTTTTAATTAAGGATTTTTCAGAATTAACTTGATATGAATCGAATCAACTTGAATTTTTAAAGCAAAAAACTCAACAGATAATTTAATACGGAATGAGTAAACGCAGAAAATCTTTTTTTAATTTTTATATATTTATGCCCATGACAACCAACAAATATAATTCTCATTTTTAGCAATAACAAATTGAACAAAGAAATAAATTTGTCGACAAATAATTAGAGATTTAATTTATATTGTTGAAAAATATTCAAAGACCTAAATTATATATATATATATATATATATATATATATATATATATATATATATATATATATATATATATATATATATATATATATATATATATATATATATATATATATATATATATATATATATATATATATATATATATATATATATATATATATATACATATATTTATATATATGTATACATATACATATATTTATATGTATATATATATATATATATATATATATATACATATATATATATATATATATATATATATATATACATATATATATATATATATATATATATATATATATATATATATATATATATATATATATATATATATATATAAATATATATATATATATATATATATATGATGAATTACATTATGGACTATTTAAAATTCAATATGACACCCAAAGTGTACTTGCAAAGACCCAAAATACTATTGATCTGTAAATAATATAAGAAAAAATAATATAAATAGTATATATATATATATATATATATATATATATATATATATATATATATATATATATTAATAAAAAATGCAATAAATCTGGTCCGTACAAGAGAGAAGGAATAACAGATATACACTTATTATAAATGCTGTTAAAGATTCTCCAGAAATCACGAGACTTAATTTTTGAGATGATATACGAGATTTCATGGCCGAAGATTAGCGGGCCTTGGCGTTAAATAAAACCTTCTTCCAATAATTTCTAGCATTTGTAAACAGACGTCTGTTTTCTGGAAATCGTTTTGCTGATAAGTATGAAAGTAATGGTTTCGATTGGAAAATTCACCAGCACAATGTGAGATAAACCAAGGAAAAGAGTGGGGCTTGACTTGAAATTGTCGAGAGGGAAAAAAAGATTCCAATGCCAGCCTAAGTTAAAGAAGTCACGCTAGAAACACATTTATCGGTAGGAAGAATAAAGATTTCTACGCAAGGACCATCACAAAGAAATTCACGGAAATAGTCCCCGTCAGCTTTTTGGTAGTTGTATGAGGTATAGTGACAGGGTGATTCTGATGATAAAGAAAAATAAGATAATAGTTTTAGAGAAATCACACCGATCAAAAGCACCTAAGGCTGAATGTAGAGAAACTGAGCACTGACTAGGATCAGAAACAAGACATTGTAACAACAAGACATACTGACAAGATGTCGAATAGGGATGGTAAATGGTTCGGATTGTCTGGAAAACGAGTTGGAAAGTGTACTTTTTGAGTTAGAGATTGAAACAGGCTAAAGTTGTAAACCTGAACGCCTGCAGAGTCACTGACACTAGAGCCAAGCAATTCAGTGCGATGAGCATTAAAATCATCAACAACACAGATATTGGCGGATGGATAAAGAGAGAGAGCTTGGTCAATTTAATTAGAAACAATATCAAAAAGAGTGCAGTCTTGAGATGAAGGAGAGCAATATAGAGCAAATAGAAAGGCAACAGGGTGAAGTGGAGCTAAACGAAAGCACATAAAAGATTAGTTGCTGGATTCAAACCTAGTTTCTTGACAAATAAGTGAATTTTTACGAATACATTTTCCCATGTCAAGCATGTGACTATTGGAGTCTTTATGAATTAAAGGAAGATAACTAACAACACTAATATCATAAGATGCAAAAGATTGCAATACAGCTAAACTCAAATTAGTTATACAAACAGCAAATAGATCTTGTGAACTTTGCAAACGATAAGATTGAACAGAAAAAAAAATTATTTCGAAGACTACGAATATTAGTAAATGATAGGTCTAGAGAGCTTGGTAATGGCGATTGTTTTTTGTGTTTGATAGTATTTGGTACTTTATTCATTTTTAAATTTTTAAAAAAACTATACTCAAGCCTATATAGTACTCAGTGCACTATTTAATAGCCCAAGCAATAGCCTCATTGCCATTAATAAACTCTAAGCCACAATAACGGTCTCAACAAAGTGCCCCAAGGCAGGGGGTGTTTAATGTCGGAGTAGGCTTCTCCTTGGCCTAGCCTAAAAAGTGCATCTTTACCGCAGGATATGAAGCAGGTTTTATTGGGTTATATGTAACCAGTAGCAGGATAACCTGACACTGTCTAAAAACCTGCAATGTCTAAAAAAATAATAGCACTGTAGCCTAATACAAATCAATTTAATATATTTAAAATTTGAATTTCCGTGTTAGGATATATACTTTGAAGTTTTATTTTAAATGAAACATTTTGAGACAATAAAATGGATTAGAACTTATTTTTTATTCAATACTGATTGAACAAGTTTTTCAGTTTATGTAAGTTAAAACTTTCAAGTTTATATATATATATATATATATATATATATATATATATATATATATATATATATATATATATATATATATATATATATATATATATACATATATATATAAATATATATATATATTTATATATATATATATATATATATATATATATATATATATATATATATATTTATATATATATATGTATATATATATATATATATATAAATTATATATATCGAGAACTCTGTTAGTGAAATTTGCATTATCTTTTGTTAAAGTTTCTATTAACTTTTTTAAATCTTCAATTATCACTTCTTGCTCGCACTTGTAAGTGTTGAAATCACCTAACTACAAATTAACCATTCGGATTACTAGATAGGAGGGCTACTACCCTAAATAACAGTGGATTACCTCCTGTCAGTGAATTTAGAATGTTATTATTATTAGTTTCGCTTATTACTCAGGGACTTAAAAGTTTCAGTATGTTTTTTTTTCTGTCAATATCTTATTAACATAAATACGGTAAGAAGGTTAGATGTCTTTTTATCAGAGAAAGTAATTTGGTTATTTTCGGTTTAGAGGAATCAGCGTCAAGTGATAAAGTCAAAGCAATCAAAGAAGGTAAACAAAATATTGGAAAAATCATGTAAAAGTTGAATGTCAATGTCATTTTATATTTTTTCAGATTAATAATTTGAGGCAAATTAGAGTTAAAGACGAAGCAGAATGTTAATTACGCAGAATAATTTTTATAAATGGTTTAGCTTTAAAATTAAACTATGAAGAAAGAGGATTAGGAAAATTGGGTTAGGAAAAATGTTGATTGCATATGTCGCTATTGGTAAGTGGTTTAAAAAAGTTATTTTTTCAGTTTCAATTATGCATTACACCATTACTTTCAATTTGTTTAGATTCTTTGGTATATAAGTAAACAAACAACTAATTTTTTGCAGAAGCCGTGAAGTCAAATTAGCATGGCTTATGCAGCAAGGTAATAGAGATGGTGTAACAGAAGAAGATATTTGTGGGCACCAAATATCATCAGCGAAACACAATTCAATAACAAGTAGCTCAACCAATATCGAAACTACTCCATAAATTTTATAGGTGACTTTTTAAATTAAAACTCAATGTGTTAGTTTTTGGTTTATGTTTGGTGTTTGCAATATGTAAATTTAACGGAAAAAAAATGTAAATTAAATATATAAATTTTTATACCTTTATTATACACTTTTGTTTTTATTTCTCTATAAATGTCAATGTAGCGATGCGAATCATCTATTTGTAATAACGATCCAATGTTGCATAAAACGTTCAACATTTATTTAAGCTTTTTATCTCAAATTAAATTAAAGCTTTATTATTTAAAAAGGTAAACTTCAGCATTAAACTTTTGTACAACATTGAAGATAATAGTTTTGATTAATAATTATTAAAATAAACTCCGATGTTTGTTTACTTTTAGAATTTTGGGTCCGGACAAACAGACAAGAAAGCAAATTAAGAAAAACGTGGTAAAATGTTATCCATCCAGTCGGAGTCATGTGACTATATCGCGAAATCAAAAGTAACCATATTGAAATGGGGAAAAGCAAACAAATCTTTCTTTTACGCAAAGTTAAGAAAACGTTATTTAACAATAACTTTATGTCCAACATTTACTTTAAAAGTTAATCAAAAGAAATAGCAAATAGATGTCTGAAAATATATAAGTCTTTTAGATGGTTTACCTTTATTTTTACATACTTTAAGATCTCTGATAAAATAAAATGATGCCTTACATTGCTTTCTACATTTTATTTTAGTTATTTAGGGTATAGAAAGAACTGTTATTTTGATATTAACTTACCAGTACTAAATTAAGATGCAAATTAAAAGTAACCCACCAGTAATAAAGTGTGCCGAACAAACATAAACATAACAAGACTTTATGAAAGCATTGTTTGCTACACGCACTACTATCTACAGCACCATTTATTGTATTCAGCCACTTCTTTTAATCACTTCTTCTTTAGGAAGACATAAGTTTTACTGCAATTATTTCATTTTGTTAGTGAAACCAACTGCATGACAACATTTTACGATTTAAAATAATAATAACTCAACAAACCGCAACTGATTTTTTAGTTTGTTCTCCCCCAATTCAAGATGGTTAATTTTAAAACAACGCTTTTAATAAAGAGTGACGTCACGGCGAATTTATGGATGCAACAAGTTTTAAAAATATGTTAAAAAAATGATCCGCAACTACATTGGCCGAAAATTCACTCAACAAGGCTGCGGCATTTGTGTAAGAATTGACTTTTAAAGCAAAATATTAGGCCGATTCTATATTGACTAAATGTTGGGCCAACATAGTACGATATTTGCGAAAAACCGATTTAAAGAATTGAAATATTACGCCAAAAAAAACATTGGCTAAATGTTGGACCAACATAGTACAATATTTGAAAAAATCCAATTTGCAAAATTAAAATATTACGCTGAAATAATACATTCGCTAAATGTTGGCCCAATGAAATAAATTTGCTAATGATAAAACTTAGTTTGGGCCAAATTAGGCTTGCTGTCTTGGACACACGACTATTTAAACTAAACAGTCATCAATCATTTTATATTTAAAAGAATATTCCTTATAATTTTGCTAAAAGAATAGTTGTTTTTACATCTAGTTATGAAATCGAAAATTTGCGTCTAATAGAACCAAAGTCATGGTTAAAAGATTGCAAATACCCTGATGAAGTTATAGAAAAAGCATTCAATAATGCAAAACTACAAGGACCAGCACCACAAAAGGAATCTTAAGAAATATTTCCCTTAGTGACAACATTCTATAGTAATCTCAATTGCAAACCTTTTATAACAGAAGCCTTTCTTTTGGTCAAAGTATCTTATAATGAAAAAATTAAAAATGTTTTTTCTAATATTCACCCGGTATTAGCTTTTAAACAACCTCCTAACTTACTAAGAAGACTTACTTCTAATAATATTGAAGTAACTGTAAGAAGATTGGCATGTTTAAATGCAAAGATATTCGGTGCCAAATTTGCAAACTATACCTTCAAGAAGTAGATAAGTTTAAATCATTTAACGTTACTATTTGGAAAGTGAAAAGTCACATCACATGCAGCAGCAAAAATGTAATTTATTACCTAAAATGTTTAACATGCAAAAAAAAACATATACTGGTAAAACTAATAATTTAAGATTACGTATAAACGGACATATTTCTAGTTGCAGAACTGGCTTATCAACTAATCGATTTGACAACCTTGATTATACTTATATGTATATATATGACAACCTTGATTATACTTATATGCATATATATATATATAAATATATATGTATATATATGTATATATATATATATATATATATATATATATATATATATATATATATATATATATGTATATATATATATATATATATATATATATATATGTATATATATATATATATATATATATATATATATATATAGTATATATATATATATATATATATATATATATATATATATATATATATATATATATATATATATATATATATATATATATTTTTTTTTTTTTTTTTTTTTTTTTTTTGTTCTTTTATCTTTACAATATTGTGATTCTGTCTATATAACTGATACAAATTTACAATTTTTATAAAATATATGATGGTAGGAGAAAAAATAAAATCTCATAACTTTTTAGAATACAAAGAATATAACTGCAGGGTATCATTATTATTAAAAGAACGCGGGAAACTTGCAGAAGACCAGATGGTCTTGTCATCAAGAAACCGCTTGTACTAGTAATGTTTTTTGTATTTTTGTTTTTACATGTTTCTAGTTTCACAAAATATAATGGTAGTTCATTTTATATTGGATTCACATATAATAAAATGTAAGATAAAAAATAATTGATAAATGCTAGATTTTGCACACATAAATATATGATTAGGCATAAATAAAATTATTTTTGATTTATATATTTTTTATATTATTTGTTATTGAAGTTTTTTGGGATTTTCGCTTCAACGTTAATTTTGGCTCTAGTTTCAGTATTAGTTTAGTGTAAGTTCATATAATTGTTTATATTTAAAACGAATTTTTTTAGTAAGATTTTCAAACAATTTTGGTTATCTAATTTTGTAATTATGGCATTTCTGGATATCAGTTTATTATAGAGATAGGGACCGCGATATGAAATTGTGAAACGCGATAGTTTTGTTTTTCTAAACGGTATGTTAAAGTTTCCTACTTCTCGAGTGTCATATCTATTTCTATTGCTTTTAAAGAAATCATTTGAGAAATGTGATGGGACAAGCCCGAGTTTATATTTCAGCATAAACAATAAGTTTTGATAAATGTTTATTCTATAGACGTTTAGTGCATTAAGGAGTTTTAACAAAGGTTCAGCATGAGTGAATTTGTCTTTTTTATAGACAATTCTAACGGCATGTTTTTGACGTCGATAAAGTGATTTCAAATTGGATTTATTGGTACTTGCCCATGCTATATTACCATATGTATAATAGGTCTGTATAAATGAGAAATAAAGATGTTTTAAATTTTCTTGGGATAACATTGGTCTAGCTTTGTATAGCACGCCAATGTTTTTGGTTATTTTTGTATTTAAATAGTCAATGTGTGCTTTCCATGAAATATTTTCGTCAATTAGTAAACCTAGAAATTTTGTTATTGAGGTTCTTTCAATATTTTTGTTTTCTATTTTTAGCAATGGTAATATATTAGGTATTTTTTTTCTTTTTTGGTTGGGATGGAATAAAATGTAATTGGTTTTTTCTGTGTTTAAAGATAATTTATTAGATTTTAGCCAGATATTAAGTTTTTCAAGTTCGATATTCGTTGTTTCAAAGAGTTCTTCAATAGACTGAGATGAATAAAATAAATTAGTATCATCTGCAAACATTATTACATCAAGTTTGTTTAAGACTTTTGGAAGATCGTTAATGTATATTAAGAACAATAAGGGAGCTAGAATGGAACCTTGGGGAACGCCACATTTAATCTTAAGCAATTTTGAACAGATATTTTCATCAGTATTAACACATTGCTGTCTGTTTAGCAAAAAATTTTTAAACCAGAGTAATGCAACATTTTTTACGCCATATTTTTCCAATTTTTTTAGCAGGATAGCATGATCAACAGTATCGAATGCTTTCGATAAATCTATCAAGATTCCTAAAACAAATTCTTTATTAACAAATGAGTAGTTGATGCTATTTACAAGATCTACAATTGCATGTTCGGTTGCATGTTGCTTTTGAAAGCCGAATTGTTTTGTATTTAAGATATTGTTGTTTGTTATATATTGGTATAATTTATTATAAATTATTCGTTCGAGGAGTTTTGAAAATACAGGAAGAATTGAGATTGGTCTATAATTGTTTAGTAAGTATGGTTCTCCAGTTTTATATATTAGTACAATTTTAGCAATTTTCAATTTCTCTGGAACGGTTCCTGTTGTAATTGAAGATTTAAATATTTCGAAGAGGGGTTTCTTTATTATCGGAAAGATACTTATTACAATATTGCTACAAATTTCATCAATTCCTGGTGCTTTGTTGATTTTTAAAGAGTTTTTTGCATTTTCGAGTTTTTCATAGCTTAATCCGTTGAAAGTTAGTTCGCTATTTAGATCAGTAAAATAATTTTCAAAGGAGTTATTTGCGGTTTGAATTTTAGACGCCATGTTAGGGCCAATATTTGCAAAGAAATTGTTGAATTGTATAGGCAATAGAGTTTTGATCGTTGTGTTCTATTTCATTTATAATAATTCTATCTGGTAAGCTGTTTGTTTTTATATACTTTTTTCCGATTATTTCTTTCATGATGTTCCATGTTTTTTTGGTATCTCCATTAGTTTTTTGAAGTAATTTAGAATAATAAACTTTTTTAGAATGTTTTCTGATTTTTTCGAAAAGATTTTTATATTGTTTATAAGTAGATAGGTTTTCTTCATTTCTGTTTTTCAAATATTTAACATATAGTCTTTGTTTAGTTTTTGAAGATTTTTTGATTCCGCTGGTGATCCATGGACAGCTCAAATGTTTTACTTTTATTTCTTTTTCTTTGATTGGAAAATGATTATTATAGTGTTTTAGAAAAATATCTGTGAAAGTATTATATGCAGAGTTTGTGTTCCCAAGGTTACATTCTTGATACACTTTAACCCAATTTACTGCCGATAGTGCGTCTTTAAAACATTTAATAGAATTTTTATTTATTTTTCTTTTATAAATTTTTTTTTTCGAGTTATTATTTATTTTTGTATCATGTTTTATTGTAAAGTAAACTGGAAAATGATCTGTTATATCAATTTTTATTATTCCTGCTTTTAAGGAGGTATCTAGAAATGAGTTTGTTAGTATGTTATCTATAGCAGAAATAGTATTCGAGGTTACCCGTGTGGGTTTATTAATAATTGGTAAAATACAATGTTGAAACATGTTATCAAAAAATAATTTAGTGATCGGACACTCTTTGTATTTTAAACAATCTATGTTTAAGTCCCCGATACAGAACAACTTTTTTTGCTCTTTATTGATTTTAAGAAAAATTTCTTCTAGATAATTAGAACATTTTTTAATATTACCTTCAGGTGGCCTATAACAGGTAGAGACTATAATATTTTTAAATTTGGAGTTGATGATCTCTATTGTAAAGACCTCACTATCGGGGTTAGAAATGGAGTGATCTTTTCTCACTTTTATCACTTGATCATTCCGAACATAAGTTGCAATCCCTCCTCCTTTTTTGTATGCTTTCCTTTCAGAAGATAATAATTTATAATTTGGAATTTGAAAGTTAGAGTTATTTTG
Organism: Hydra vulgaris; assembly: GCF_038396675.1. Lineage (NCBI taxonomy): Eukaryota > Metazoa > Cnidaria > Hydrozoa > Anthoathecata > Hydridae > Hydra > Hydra vulgaris. The sequence continues at coordinate 57,745,721 of NC_088920.1, read as the reverse complement.
GATTGATTCATCAGAACACCAAGTTTCTGTTAGGCAAATCATACTGAATGAATAATTGCAATCAATTAGGAAATGTTTAAGTTTGTCAAAATTTTTATTTATGCTTCTTATATTTATGTGAATTATCGTAAAATTATTTTTATAAGCTTCAAGTTCAGTTTTGAAAGTTTCTGTTTCAAAATATCGAGAGTTAAAATTATACGTTTGAAAAATTTGCGTATCAGCGTCATTGAGAATATTATTCGCGGTTTCAAAGACATTAAAGCGCACCGTTTCAAAATCTATTGTTTTATTTTTTATTGCCATTATTTTAGAATGTAAAATTTAGAACGCGTTTACTTAGTAAAACAAAAGTGTGTTGCGCTATTTTTTAAAATCTCGTGTAAATATTTTATCGTATTTTAAAATGGCGTATTTACCTTCGCTTCTTAGTTTTTTAACTTCTTCCCAGAGCTTTCTTCGATGATATATTGTTTCTTGAGCGAAGTCTTCATTTATGTATAGGCCAGTTCCTTTAAGATACTTTACAGCATTGAGAATTTTGGTTTTGTCTTGGAAGTTTAAAAGTTTTATAACTAATGTTCTTGGTTTGTTGTCTTTAAATTGTCCAATACGATGAGCTCGTTCAACCACTACTTCGCTTTGTATTTTCAGTTTTGTTTTGAAAATTTCTTTAACAGCTTTTTCGCAGTCTTCCCAACTTTCGCCTAGTGTTTCTGTATATACATGTATATACAGATCTTATGTATATACATATATAAAATCTTTAAAAGTCATTTCTTGTTATACAATATGTTTATAAATATACAAATTGATTTTAATAAAAAGGTAGCGTATAACTATTTTTTTAGAAATATTTTAGACATAATAATATATTTACTATATTTCGTTGACTTATTATGGTCAGCGTCATCAGGTAATGAAAAAAACGTTTTAAAACAACATAAAACCAACCGTTTAAAAAAGAAGACATTAAAAAGCCTAAAATAAAAAAACCAATCAAATAATATAATAATGATATCAAATAATTTAGTAATATTAATATAAAACTGTTGATTTTTGTCTTTGTTTGATATAGTTTGCAATTTGAGCTGTGCAACTTGTCTCCTAACAACTTTAGCTATAATTGAAAACAAAAAGCATGGATTTGGATTTCTATTGTTTGTTCAAAGAATAAATATCAATATGATTTTACACCTAAAAATTAATGAGAAGTGTAAATTAAAAAAAATAAAATTATATTACATACACCTAATCAGTTTTCACAATGCAGACTTTTGGAAAAGGATATTCTTGAATTGAAAAGTCTACAACTTGAATAAACACGCAAAAGCCAATGACATCAAAACATATTTTAAATGACAAACATGTTTTAAAATTTATAATATTAAAGAGGATACTGCACAGAAAACAGTTACTGGTGTTGTATTTGATTTAAATTTAGATTGTCAAGATAATAATGAGATTCTGGTTATTGGTATACTATGTGTTAACATGTGGCAGCCTATTGGATTGTCTTTATTAAACAATGTTTGCAGCATTTTTAATTAGTTTATTGGCACAGTAAGTTTTCTGTGTAACACCCTGAAGACTGAATAAATTTTACAAATTAAAATAATTTATAGCATTAACTAGTAAAGTTAGTTATTTTAACTTTATAAGCTAAAAGAACTAACTTTACTACTTAAAGGTTGTATTAAAGTAAAGAAAACTTGTTTCAGTTTTCTCAGCTTGAGGTTTTTTATCATGCCGGCCGGAATTCAAGGAACACCGTTTAAGAATATTATTAGATAACTTCAACAAATTTTTCTTTTAATAATAACTGTGTTTTAAGTGGAACAGATTTTTGGTCAAAAACAGTTTGACTGAGTTGATATTTCAAAAAATGTTTTTTTTTCTATTAGGCGAAAAAGAACTTTTATAAAAATCTGTTCCATTTCCATCTTATTCTTAATTCTATAATTTGTTTCTAAAGTTTCATTAAGTCTTTTTTAAAATAGTTTTCTTTTATAAATATAAATCTAACATTGTACTTATTTTGAAAGTTTTCTACGGTTACATCAGCCACCGTTGACTAAAAAATTGTTTTTTATTCTACTTTTATGACATGACAAATCATTTTATGTCAAAAGTTATTTGTTTTAAGTATTATAAAATGGGAGAGTATGCAACACTAGTAAATTATTTTGTAAGGACTTTTCATTATAAATAATTTCTTTACTCTTGTTAAGCCCTTTTTTACAGTGTAGCCCGTAAAAAAGGGCTCAACAAAAATTAAGTATTTATTTTACTTATTTAACTCAAATTTTTATAAAATCCAGTGGGCACAGAACATCCGCTGGACGTGCTTAAGGACGTACTACTGAGATGTGACGTCCGCAAGACGTCTTATAGACGTCCCGCAGACGTCAATACGACGTATACTTACCCGTGTAATAAATTTAATGTTTCCTTCTTAAAATTTAATTTTAAGAAAAAATATTAGATTTAATTCTAATTTATCTAATATTTAAGAAGAAAATAATGAAGCTTTATAAAGGAGGAAGACTCCCTTATATTTACAGAACAAGATAAATAAGGCAGAATGACTACTATATTTCAGCCTGTTAATTTTACATTTTTAAAATATATTTACTAATGCCAAGATCATTTGAACATTATTGAACTTCATTTATCTTTGTGGAAGTATCAAACTATTTAAGAAGGATTTATTTTTATATGTACTATATATAGTAAAATATTTTTATACGTATTATATTTTTATTTGTAATATATATATATTTTGTTTTATATATATATTTTTATACGTAATATATATCGATATTTTTATATCTAATATATATATATATTGAAAAGATCAAATATTTTGGTTCAGAAAATGCTTAAAATTTTTAACTTCAATTCCAAAACGCAATAACAAAACTTTCGTAAAAACAATTACTTTAAACTTTAAAAATCTTTAAAATCTTTAGGAATTGTATATAAAACAACAACCTGAAAATAAATGAACCTTTTGTTATGAAAGAAATATTATTTTAATATAAAGTCTTGGTTTTAATGTAAGGCCGTCTGAAACATCAAAAACTTCTTTTTAACTTTCAAACCGAAAAAATAAAAAAATTTTAAACTTAAAATAAATGGTACATATACTATTGAAGCTTTTCCACCACTATAGTTGATCGTTTTTCTTGTGTATTTAGAATTAAAAATTTCCTTTTTAATCTACTTACCTTCAAAGTTCCTTTCGTATTGTATCTTTATTCCTCACACTTCAATAGTCTGTTTCAATTATTAAAAGTCCAGTGCTTATTAACATTTGCAAATTAAATTTTAGTTTTCCTAATATTTAAAAAAATGAAAGTCTTATTTGTTGCTCTGAAGTTTAGAAGTCCTGAATTTTGTGAAGATAAAGACTGATGATACCATACAAAAACAGAAAAAAAAATGTTTTTGTATTGTATCATCAGTCTTGTCAAAAGATTTCATTTTGACGTGACAGTCTTTTGCTACAATATTGCGTTTTTAAAGGATTTCCTATGTTAAATCGTTTGATTTTATATAGATACAATATACTTGATAATGGAATACTTGGCAGAAGTTATATTTTTTGAACTCCTTTCTTATAATCTTTTGTAGTACGTTTTGAAGCGTAGTTATACTTGTTTCCCATCATTATAAGAGACTAAGACCCCGAAAAATCAATTGTTAGATAAAATCTATAATTTTAAAGCTCTTTTACAAAATTAAAAACTATGATCATTCCCAATCATTATCGTTCTTGCAAATTGACGGCAAAAATTTAAACTTTAATAATTTTAGCACTTATAAAGAAGTTGCCAATATTGTGGAAGACCACATTTCTACATTAAAAACCAGTACATGCAAAACATAGTTATTCATTTTCAGGAAGTCTGATTATGTAAAAATCTGTTATTTATATCAATTCCATTTAAAGACTGCTTTTTTCAGAAAATACTGCAAAAATAATAATTTTTTAATTGGTTGTTTATTTTATATGTCAATACTAATTAATGATTTGTATATAACAATATTTTAATGTAATAAACTAGACAAAATTTTATAATATGACAAAATATTAGCAAAAATACTGAAAAGATTGGTGACAAGACAATTTTCAGAAACTATTTGCTAACCTAAGTTAACTTCCTAACTTTTTCAAAATAACCTTTCATTACTCATTGGATGGCCCTTGCTAATATATTAAATGAAAAAGATAACCAAAATAATTGATTTTTTTGTTATTTAAACGGAACTTGGGATCAAATCATATGTATTGCTAAACTTAACTTTAGTTTTACCCTTAATATTTGTAGTTAACCATTTTCGCAAAGGCTGAAACTTTATAAATTTAACAAAGGAGAAAAAGTAAAATAACATTCATGTCTAAGAAAACGTTAACACTAAGCTATCACTTTAAAAAATATTGTCGATTCTTCTAAGCTGTAATTACTGATGCGCCGTTGTGGTTGTCCGAGCTTGTGATTGTTGCCTCACTAAATGTTTACTGTTGCTTCTGATGTTGTTGCCGAAACTTAAGTTAAAATCGTTCCCTCATTTGCGTTTATTGCAACCTCTGTTAAAGTTGTTATGGCTTTAGTAACCATTGTTGAAGGTTTATTTGTTGTTAATATAAGTTTATTTGTAACTGTTGAAGGTTCAGCTGTAGTTGATGTTAGTTTATTTGTGGCTGTTGCAGGTTCAGTTAGACTTGTTATAGGTTTAGTTGCGGTTGTTGAAGGTTTAGTTGGAGTTGATGTTGTTTTAGTTGTTGTTGCTGCAGGTTCAGTTATGGTTGTTATAGGTTTTATTGTGGTTATTGGGGGTTTGCTTGAGGTTGTTGTAGGTTGAGTAGTGGTTGATGTAGGTTGAGTTGTAGTTGTTGTAGGTATAGCTGCAGTAGAAGATTCAGCTGTAGATTTTGCATTTGTTGGAGGTCGAGTAGTGGTTGGTGTAGTTTGAGTTATGGTTGTTGCGGGTTTAGTCTTGGTGGTAGCTTCAGGTGAGGATTTTGTGGTTGCTCTAGGTTGAGTAGTGGTTGGTGTAGGTTGAGTTGTGCTTGTTGTAAGTTTAACTGTAGTAATAACATCAGCTGTAGATTTTACGGTTATTGTAGGTTGAGTTGTGGTTGTCGTAGGCTTCGTTACGGTTGTTGTAGGTGGAATTGTGATTGTTCTAAGTTGACCTGTGGGTGTTGTAGATTGAGTTGTGGTTGTTAAAGGTTGAGTTGTATTAGGTTTCGTTGTAGTTTTTGCAGGATCAATTGTGGTTGTTCTAAGTTGAACTGTGGTTGCTGAAAGTTGAGTCGTTGTTGAACTAGATTGATTTGTGATTGCTGCAGGTTGAGTTGTGTGTGTTATGGGTTTCGTTGTGGTTACTGAAGGTTGAGTAAAGGTTGTTTTAGGTTTAGTTGTGGTTGTTGTAGCTTCAGCTGTGGTTGTTGTGGGTTTAGTTACGCTTAACATAGGTTCAGCTGTGGTTGTTGTAGGTTTTGTTGTGGTTGTTATGGGTTTCGTTGTGGTTACTAAAGGTTGAGTAGGGGTTGTTGTCGGTTGAGTTGTGGTTGTTGTGGGTTTAGCTGTAGTGGTAGTTTTAGCTGTAGATGTTGTAGTTGATGCAGGTTTAGTTATGGTTGTTGTAGGTTTAGTTGTGGTTTTTGTAGGTTCAATTATGGTTGTTCTTAGTTGACTTGTGGCTGTTGTCGGTAGAATTTTGATTATTATAGGTTGAGTTATGGTTGTTGTAGGTTTTGTTGTGGTTGGTGCAGGTTTCGTTGTGGTTGTTGTAAATTCATTTGTGGTTGTTCTAAGTTGAATTGTGGATGTTGAAGGTTGAATTGTGGTTGTTATAGGTTGAGTTGTGGTTGTTATTGGTTGAGCTGTGGTTGATGCAGGTTGAGGTGTAAATGTTGTGGATTTTGTTGTGGTTGTTGTATGTTCAATTATTATTGTGGGTTTATTTGTGGTTGTTGTGGGTGTACTTGCGCTTGATTTAGGTTCATTTGATGTTGTTGCAGGTTTCATTGTAGTTGTTATGAGTTTTGTTGTGGTTACTTTAGGTTGAGTGGGGATTGTTATGAGTTGAGTTGTGGTTGTTGTTGGTTTAGCTGAAGTAGTAGGTTCAGCTGTAGATGTTGTAGTTGTTGCAGGTTTAATTATAGTTGCTGTAGATTTAGTTTTGATTGTTGTAGATTGAATGGTGGTCGTTCTAAGTTGACATGTGGCTGTTGTAGGTTGAATTGTGGTTGTTGTAGGTTGAGTTATGGTTATTGTAGGTTGAGTTGTGGTTGGTCTAGGTTTTGTTGTGGTTGTTTTAAGTTCAATAGTAGTTATTCTAAGTTGAACTGTGGTTGTTGTAGGTTGAGTTGTGATTGTTGTTGGTTGAGTTTTGGTTGTCATAGGTTGAATTGTTGTTGTGCTTGGTTGAGCTGTGGTTGTTGCAGGAAGAGTTATGGATGTGGGTTTCGTTTTGGTTGTTGTAGGTTCAATAATGGTTATTGTGGGTTTATTTGTGGTTGTTTTGGGTACCAATGCGGTTGATTCAACGGAAGATCTTATTAATGTTGTTGGTATAGTTGTAGTTGCTGAATTTTTTGACGTAGTTAACGCTGATCTAGTATTGGTTTTTGTTGAATAAGATAACGTTGTAGGTTTAATTGTGGTTACTTGAGTTGTTTTCGGTGTAATTGTGTTAGCTGAAGTTGCTGTATGTTTTATTGAGTTTGTTAAAATAATAGTTGGTGTTGTTGCTTTATATCGGATTTTAGTTGTTCGACACGACTGGTCAACTATAGAACAAAGCTCTTTGTCATAGTGATGTTTACAAAATCTTTTCAGAAACCAACAGGAAATCATATCTGTAAATAATAAAAGTTTATAATGAAATTAACATTTTAGTTTTAATCCTTATTTTTTTTATTATAGTTAGTCAATTTGGTAGTATCAAATAAAAAGCTGCAATCAAAGTTTTTTAAAAATACAAACATTTTAACACGTGCGAGTTATTGGAAAAGGGGGTTTGTATTTTAATAACACATGATAAAAAAAATAAAAAAAATAAAAAGTTGTGGCTCAAAATATCTAACTACACAATATTTAAGAACGATCAACTTTGTACTGTATGGTGAACGCATTAATATCATGCCAAAAAATATAAGAACAAAGAAGTCATAGCATAGTAGTAGTATAAAATATGTTTTAGTTATTTGTTTCGGCTTTTTGAACTTTAAGAATCTTTTAACTATCACTACTTGTGTATAAAAATATTAAACTTTATAATTCAAAGTCAATTAGAGACATTGTGCTTCAAAAATTTTAATTAACTCGTAGAATTGAATTGTTAAACGGTAAAAATCAGAAGTACGTCTAGAATTGATTACAACCTTAATCGTAATTGCTAGACATTGCTCAACATAATAAGCTTAATGCAGTAAGGTATGATTAATGAAAAAAGTTTTTAGCAAGGTGTCATTGAGCTTTACCTTTAGTATAAGACAATTGTAGTATGTTAACTTGATGGGCTGATTTATATAATGATCTGTTGTCTTGGGCAAACTTTTTAACAAGGATCAATTATTTCTTCAAACTTACCATGTTTACTAATTATTGTACTTTTGCAAATATAACTAGTAACGTTAAAGTCACAGTCAAAAATAACAATGACTAAATTAAAATGATTTTAATTCATGTCGAGCAATAAAATATTTTTCTATTTGTTGATAGTTAAGCAATCAGACATGAATGTTTAGTATGTTTAAAGTACAAATTTTTTAAAATTAAATATAGGTATGTATAATAATTATTAGCAGCTAGATCTTTTGGGTCATAGCTGTATTATTTGCGTATATAAGTAATATGATGAATGATAAGTGAATTTTAAAAATTAGATGTTTTAGTTTGAGTTAAATAGAAGTAATAAAAGAAATGAAAAGTATTAATTATTTATTACTTTTTAGGCATTTTACTATGAATATCTTATGATTTTGTAATCTGCAATCTTGTAATTTTAACTATGAGTATCTTATATTCGATATCTTTATTTTACTATTCATATCTTGTAATTTTGTAATTGTAATTTTGTAATTTTAATTCACTTTCGTTTTAAAATCATGATAGGAATTATGTAATTAAAGTAACTAAAATTGCGCAATTATTTTTCCACTGCCAAACATATATGTTTATAATATCCAAAATAGAATAGTTTTAAATATTTTTGAAAATTATTGTAACCAAATAAAAAATATTTAAATGACTGAAAAATCCAGGATTTTGTTATCATTATATTTAATTACAATAAGACTTTAGTGTAAGAAAAAACCTAACTAAAATAAGTAAGGAAAAATTAATATTAAAAAGTAAATAAATAAAAGACAGTATAGCAAAATAAAAACCATTACCTTTAGTAACTTTAGGAAGAGCTGCAAAAAAAAAAAAAAAATTAATAAAAATAATTTCCAAAAAATAAACATGGTAACAAACAATTTTTTGGAATACATTAAAAATAAGAATTTTATTTAGTTTCTATTGTGCAATTTTATTACTTTTTAAAACACAATTTTCAAATTATGTAAATGTTATCGTAGTTTTGACTGATTTACAACAAAATTTAATTTTTACTAATTATTATTTTCAAACAAAATTTTTATTAAATTTAGATAACTCTACTATATTTTTAAATTTCAAGATAACTTTTTTTCAAAATAACTTGAACTTCAACTGAAACGAACTACATCAAAAAATTAATATATATTTTTAAATTGTTTTAATGACATTTCTTGCACTACTTGATAAATTATCTAATATATAAAACATAAAATGCAGCTAAGTACTAACATTTAAATTATTTATCTTATGAAATAAAGACATATGACAAAATGCCATAAGACACTTATTGAAAATACAATAAACTATTACACAAATCAGCAAAATGATAAAAATTAGGATTAGGGTAGAGCGGGGCTAGTTGAGCAATTTTCAATAAATTTTAAAGATCTCATGAACGGTGCGTCATATTTACATAATTAGAAAGATAATTTAACCTGCTAAAAATTTGTTAAGAAAAAGTATACTTTTTAAATTTTTTAAAAACATAATGCCCAAAGTTTAAAATTGTAATCAAAAACCTCATATATTCTCATTAAAAAACAGAATAAACACATTAAATCAATTACTAATTAAGAAATGGTAATTGCAAACTATTGAGTTGTTATTACATATTGCAGAGTTTTCCCGAATATAACAGAAGACGGTTTGAATCATACTCTCCCCAAATTTAAAAATAGTGACTACATAAAAAAAAAATATTGGTAAATGTATATTATTAACTATATAAAAGTGATGTATAAAAATTAAAGATTTGGATTAGATAACATTTCAGGCATCATAAATCAAGTGACGGTAGGTTTATGCTTTTTAATCTTTTGTAGTATTGAAGATGGAAGCTTATTTTGTTAACCTGCTTTGAACAAATTTAAGCAAGGCTATATCAGGTTATAGATAAGTTGCCCAAAAGACACTGCATATTTATGGTTTTAAAAAACTTTTTAAAATTTGAGGGCCATTTTTTCATTAACAAAATTCAATGTCTTTTTTAGTAAACCAATAAGTCTGATGTGAATGTCAAAAATCTTGGCAAAATCAAGATGCTATGGAGGACTAAATAGTATGAAAAGTTTGTATTAATTGTTTTCTCATAATATAAAATGAAGAAAGCCATTTGTCATTAATGTGTCTTAAGACTTTGTTCTTCCAAATTTTTTTTTTATATTTGCATATTCAGAGACTATTTAAATAGGTTCATGGCTTTTAGCAAATAGTTATCTCCATTTTATATTATAGACTATTATTATATAACAAGGACTAAAATTCGTTAATTTCCAGAAAAAGGGTACTGCTATAGAAGTAAAGAATTCATGAAAAAATTTTGTAAGCGGAGTTGCAAACTTTTTGACTGGAGTATTAAGAGACTCGAGCCATCAGATCCAAAAGATACATAAGGATTTAGATTGATAAGTTCCCTATAATGTCTAAGATAGAGAAACCAAAGTTTCCATTATCAATCCATTTAGGTTTAATAACCCTTTCATTTAATTTAGAAAATATTTAGAGATCTAAAGAGTAAACATAGGTTTAAATTGATATTTCAGAAGATCAACTATATTAGGAAGAGTTTCATCAACTTTACCTTAAGTATTTTAAAGAGAGCGAAGTCTATCTTTACTTTTCGTTTTTTATAACGTATTAGTAAACTATTTTGAATCTTTTTATAGAGTATAAGTAGACAACTTTTTGAATTATTCTTGGATTTTGACAATATTTTTATTTCATAAGCTCTTTTTGCTATAAATATTTCAGTTTTAATAGATTGATTAAGGCGTCCACAAATTTGACCTTTTCTACCTTAGTCACAACATCACAACTCCTTAATAATTATTATTGTAATTATATTTGTATCACAAAACCACTAACGCCTACCCTCCCTATAGAATGTAACGTAGTTTATGGACGAATCCTTAGACTAAATGTATTTACTCTAATAAATTTAACTAAAGTTAATTACTCTTCCATTTAGTTTAACAGTTGATTTACTAAGCTTATTTATTTCTGAAATAAGGTTTTAAGAATGTAAAGTAACCCTAGGATGATTTTCTTTATTTTATTTACCTTGAGATTACAAGCTTGTTAAAATGTTAAATTGAACGTTTTATTCTCAATTTTATGTATAAACAAAATACCCAAATTGATTGATAAAGTTTGATATTGAATTGGAATCACCTTTGTTAAAACTAAGCAACTGAAATTCACTTTATGGAGTTAAGTTCCAAAACTAACATTCTCCAAGTGATACTTAGGTGACCTTTAGTGTTGTTACCTAGCATAAAAATATGAGAAAAGTTAAGAATAGAAATTTTACTAAATAACAAAGCAACATATAATTTGAGGATTCATTGGTTGTCTGGAATGTACAAACTTTGATATGTTGTGTAAAGAGACTTTTTGTATAAACATTCCAGATTTCACACTTAATAGAATTGTTTTGATTTTGCTTCAGTACTTAAATTGCTACACCACCACCTTAACGCTTATTTTGCAATATTTGTTATATTCATCAATATTTTGTTCTGAGTCATTTCAAAGCCTTGTTTTAGAGAGATAATACAATAATCAAATGTTCCACATATTGCAATTGAATCGGTCATTTTATTATCAACAGAGATTGCATTGGTATAGAAACAGTTCACACTTTAGATTATTTTTTTGTAAGAAGATTTTAACTCTTAAATTTTGATTTTGTTAGTGAAAGAGTGAAAGGCAAGTGTTATGCTTATGTAATGGTTTCTAAATTTTTTAATTTATTGCGCTTCAAACTTAACAGAGAGTTTAGAAACCATTCAAAACCATTCAGATCAGAGCTTATAAAAAAATTGTTTTAAATATCTGATTATTTCAATTTTTTGCTTCTTTGAGTAACGGGTTTCTTTCAAAAACAATTGAAGTTTTGACAGTAATTGGCCCTAATTTTGAGGACATAAATTCCTAATATATGTTTGATAAGCTTTCATTTTGCATCAGAGAGAACTCAAATGCTCTGAACTGTTTCCATATCATCAACTAGCTTATTTGACTCTAATAACTAAGCAGATTCTTTATTCACATTATTACATTTGTCACTTTTTTATTTGTTAGTGCAAATGGCAAATGCGTTATTAACTGTTGGTTTATCAAAAAATATTTTTTTGTTTTACTTTCTTTTAACTGTAACACAATTGAACTCGATAATGTCAGTTATTGTATTAGTTTATTTATTTTGGACAAGCTTATCAATTTTAATCTGTTGTTACTTTATAATTTGCTCTGGTTCTGTAACTGTTGGCAAGAATCTTTCAGATTCAGTTTTAATAGTTTTTAATTGCATTTTCGACGTGAAGTTTTAAGGCATAAAGTTTTTGCGTTTTAATAAATACGTGTATATATATATATATATATATATATATATATATATATATATATATATATATATATATATATATATTCAAGTTTTTGCTGAAGGTAAATTTTTTTAATACATTTTGCTATACTTCGAGTTCTTGGGTAATTACTAAAATTTCTATTTCTGACCCCAATAAGTTGCTTATTCCATATGTCTAAATTAACTTCTTTTTTAGAAGAAAAACTACTGAAAATACCTAATTTTTGGTGTTCAAACAGAAATGTAATAACATAAACAGGAAACAGTTATGTTCAGTATTAAATAATTATTGAATACAATTATAAATAGTGTCGAAGGTTCATAAGCGTTTTGAAACATTATAGCATTTTCTAATTGATTTAATTCCAAGTATTTTATAATCCTTTCTACTTACCTATTCCTCACAATCAGCTGTTCATCTATCTACATTTACCCATTCATTTTCATACTTCTTTGGCTAGAATTGTTTTGTGAAAGACCTTCAACGCTTTTAAATATTATTGATGATGCATGATTCACTGACAATATGCTTAATACATTTGTGTAGACGATCGAAAAGCCCCTTTCCTATTCTGTATTGCTCAAAGATATGATTATTAATAAAGAAAAAAGTTGTTTTAATCTTGCCAATCTGAGTAGCTTCATGATTTAGAAAATATAGTCACATAAAATGGCAACATGTTCTCGACCATTAAAAGTCACGAAATTCCTATTTTGTAAAAGAAAAATCATCAAGTAATTAACTGCAAAATCCTGTCAGAAGAGTTTTGATTATTTTTTGGAAAATGTATATTATTTTATTTATTTTGTGGCCATGAATGTGGATTTAAACTTTATTTTGAAATGATTTTTATCAACGGGTTTACGCGTGACTTGTCAATAAACATTGAAAAAAATTAGTATAAAAAACTTAATTCACGTCGAATAACATCTTCAAAAGTATAATTAATGCAATTAAACTAGCTGATTGGCAGAAGATATTCTTTTAAAATCGAATTTTCTAATTGTTTTATTTTATTATAAATTTATTTGGATCATGCCTAAAATACGTAAGTTCAAACTTAATTGTAAGTAAAAGAAAAATTATAAAAAGTGTCCCCTTACAATGTCTCATATTGAACCAAAAATTAAATAGCTTTTTAACATAAATAAAAATTACTGCGTAAATGTAAAAATATTATATTACTTGTATTAAAGAAATAAATGAGGTGTTGCCTATTTTATAGGCAATCAATAATAAATCAAAAATGCAATGGTGAAATATATATATACATATGTATATATAAGTATATATATAAACATATATATATATATATTTATATATATATATATTTATATATATATATATATATATATGTATATATATATATTTATATCTATATATATATATATATATTTATATATATATATATATATATATATATATATATATATATATATATATATATATATATATATATATATATATATATATATTTATATATATTTATATACAGCTCCTTATATTGCAATATTTATTTGTCTGTATCTGGTGTTTTTTAAATTGTCGTTTTTTAGTAATACACTATGAACCATTTTTACAAGTTCGATTACGACTCATGATTCCAACACCACAATTTTGTGAGCAAGTACCATTAATCCAATTACTCCATTCCCCTTATATTAAAATAAAGTAGTAATGAGTTATAAAATATATAAAAAACAAATGAGTTTTTTTTACAATGCATAAATTTTATAAGAATTGAAATATAGCATTTACTGCACATAGCTAGATTATTAAAAATCACAAAAACATATAACAGAGATAAGTTTCTAACACAATAAACTGCATATGAAGTAGAACTCTTTTTAAAAAAATGCTATAATTTAAAAAAGAATAATATTGTTTTAAAAAAGTATTTTGCTAAAAGGTAATGTTGTGAGAATTTCTAAACCATAGCTCTCTATGTCATACTCAGTGGTAATGCCATAATGAAAATAAACTAAACTATTCTGTAAAACAAGGTGAGATTATAATGTATTTTTTCTTGCAAATCACAAGAACCAGTCAACAGAAATGGAACGTGAAAAAACTTCATATGAAATATATTAACTCTGGTTTAATATACTTTACAGTTATATTGCACCATTTCATAATTTAAAAAAAATAGGTGGCCAAAAATAGTATTAAAGAGAATAAAAACTTTTTTTAAATTCTTTTACCTTTTTGTCACTTAAACAAATAGTTTTTTATCTTATTTAGTTTAAACATCTGAAGGGCGCTATATTTTAGCCCAGTTTTTTTTTCAATTTTTTTAATAGTTTTTAATGAAGTAAACTATTTTAAACATTCTCGGATTCTCATGACTGGTTTTTTAGGAAGAACTCCAAACTACTAGCCACGCCATTGATTATATTGTTAGCTATTAGTTATATTGTTTCGTTGGGAAAGATTACTGTTGAAGATAACCTGTTACCATCATAGAACTAAATAGGAATTGTGTAGCAGGTCATAAATGCCTGAGAGGACGCTAGTATTTCTATAAAAAGTTACAAGCTTGTTTTAATTTTAAAAAAAGTAAGATTATATTTTAAAATATATATTTTGAAATTGCATTTGCAGTGCAATAGAAAACTTACCTTTAAAAAGATTGTGATAAAGTAATGGCTTTTCAAAACTTTTATATTCAGTACTGCAACACTTATTTCATTCGTCATTGTTTTCATCTACTAAATAATCTTTCATGCTTCTAAATTGTTCATTATTTCATCTTCTTTATGATTACATTATTTTATGGTGTACCCAATCTTACGGGTCATAAGACTTGTTTTTTTATAGCTGCTTATCTTCCTTATAAAGCGACTCTCCATTTGAACGGGTGATATGAAGCATACCAGCAAAAATTACTACTTTATATTTTTGACTATATAACTTTATAAAGGTGTTGTGTTTAGATATAATAAATTTTCCACTTTCCTCACTGTAGACTCCATTATATGAGGGGGAAATAAATCTCTGATTCACAAAAACTTCAATACTTTCAAGATCATTTTAAATCTGCTCTTGATTCCAATGATTTTTCTTTACTTGCGTTGCTTTTCTGTAGTTTGAATTTTTTAAATCCTTCCAGATTCCTGGTCCACAAACAAAAATATTTAATAATATTAGTGCTTGGTCTTTTAGAAGTCATTAAAATACTGCTATTACAAAAACATGTTAGCCTAACTTTGCATGCAACTTTTTTTTACTTTCACTAAAATCTCACTTAGAAAATATTGTAGCGGCCACAAAACAGTAGCAATTTTCCAATATCTTGCTTATACATTGAGTTAAAGACCTTAATAAAAGAAAAGCCAGTCAGTGAATGAATAATTATTTATAAATATTCTGTATATAGCAACAAATGCTACTTTGTTACTATATTTAGAGTTGCAGTCTTACAGTGATTTTAGATCTGTATAATACAATCCATCTATTAGCACTGTTAAACAGTAAATAGACATTGCTCTTAAAATTTCTGCAAAAAAAACTTTATGTCAAAGCAAAATTTATACATAATATGAAACTTAGTTTAAAATAAACTAAAATGCGTTTTTTCATGTTAATATTGAGTTTTAACAATATAATACAAGTCATATTAAAGTCATATTAAAAACTGGTCCTAGTAGAAAAGTTATAAGTGATCCCTAGGTTAAGATCAAGGTACCAATGATTACGGTGTTGTCATGGATAAATGGACGGTTATAGCTTTATTGTAAGTTAAGAAGTTTAGAAAAAAATTTCTTTGTGTTGCTTTCAATGCAAAACGGCTTAATTTTAGTTTTATAAACTAAAACATATATATGAAATATTGTTTTCACATAAAGTGTAATATCAAAGTAATTTATATGTTTTCTAACCTGTACATTTCCCATTAATCAATAAATAGTTGCTAAGACAGTGACATTTATTATTTATGCATTTTGAAAAGTGTGTGCAGACGCCATTGCAAACTAAATAAGATGTTCCAAAATATATAAATATATATATATATATATATATATATATATATATATATATATATATATATATATATATATATATATATATATAAAATATATATATATAAATACATTTATATATATAATATATATATATATATATATATATATATATATATATATATATATATATATATATATATATATATATATATATATACATTTACATTCATATATATAGATAAATTTATATATATATATATATATATACACGTATATATATATATATAATATATATATATATATATATATATATATATATATATATATATATATATATATACATTTACATTCATATATATAAATAAATTTATATATATATATATATATATATATATATATATATATATATATACACGTATATATATATATATATATATATATATATATATATATATATATGTATAAATAATATATATATATATATATATATATATATATAATATATATATATATATATATATATATATATATATATATATATATATATATATATATATATATATATATATATCTATTTATATATATATACATATATATATATATATATATATATATATATATATCTATTTATATATATATACATATATATATATATATATATATATATATGTAAATAGATATATATATATATATAAATATATATAAATATAAATATATATATATATATATATATATATAAATATATATATATATATATATATATATATATATATATATATATATATATATATATATATATATATATATATATATATATATATGCTATTAATATTATGTATGTATATTATTCTATTATGTATGTATATTATACTATTGTAAATTATATTATTATATAATTTATAAACGTATATATACTTAAGTATTTGTAGGCAACATTAGATAAGTTAATTTGTGAAGAATAATATAATATTTTTGATGCAAATAAACGGCTATTGCTCTTGACATACCGATAACTTTTGACAAAGTTTGGCATGTTGGTCTTCTCCATAAGCTTGTTTTATATGGTGTTTCTGGTAAAGATTTTGAGCTTATCAAATCGTTTCTTTCTAACTGCTGTATTAAAGGCTAACACTCTTCTTTATTTCCTGTAAATCATGGAGTACCTCAAGGTTCTATCCTTGGTCCTATTTTTTTTTTTTTTTACATTAATGAACTTCCCGATAACTTTTCATCTAATGTAGCTCTTTTTTCGATGACACAACTTTATACTCCTGTCTTGACAAAAAGTCTGCTCGTTTCTATCGCTTAAGACAGGCAGGCGATCTTGAATCTGATCCCATTTCTGTAACTGATTGGGGCTAACAGTGGTTTGTTAACTTTATCTCCAACAAAACTCAGTTATTTAATGCAAACAGCTATCGCAGTACTGTCAACATTCCTATATTGTTTAATGGCAAGCCTCACACTGATTCTTCTTCTTTATGTCTTCTTGGATTATCATTTTCTACTGACTATTTGTGGTAAGCATATATTCAATCGATTGCTAAATTGGCATCTGCTAAGGATGCTTCTTTGTATCGTGCTTGCCTATTTCTCTCTACATTTTCCTTTATCTATCTCTACAAATATCTTATTTGCCTGTGTATGGAGTACCATTGTCATTTTTGGGATGGTTCTTCTAATGATGCTCATATTTAGGCTGGTTCATCTAATGATGCTCATTCTCTTTTAGGCAATGTCCAAAAACGCATTGTAAATCTAGTTGGACCCAGTCTATCTGCTAAGCTTGATCCTGTTTCCCATCTTCTTAAAGTTTCATCTTTTTCTAATTTCTGCAAATACAAATTTCTACAAATAAACGCTGCTCAAAGAAGCTTTCATCTCTAGTTCCATCAACCAAAACTCACTCTTGCTTGACCCTTCATTCATCAAAGTCTTATTCTTTGACTGTATCTTTTACTATAACTCTTTTTTTCTAGTAACTCCCAACTTAATAGTGGTTGCTTGCAGCCTTGTTGGTAGTAAATCAGAATATAAAAAAACTATTAAATGCCATAAAATCTGAAAGATTTCAAATAGGCACAAAATCATCCTACATATCTGACTACAGGTTAAGAAATTGAAATAGAATTTAAAATGAAAAAAAAAATTGGGATTGGCATTATTGAAACCTTTGTACTAGATGACAGCAAAGTACACTGCAAGCTTTGTAAAGATTTGATATGAAACAAGATCTGCTAAGCAGTATAGAATAGAAATCTGTTAAGCAGTATAGAATAGCCTAACATTTTCAAGCCAAGTAAAGTTCATCGAATGATGCTTTTAAAATGCTCATCAAGAAAATTTGAATTAGAAAATAAATCAATATAAAATCTTCTTGGAAACTTAACTTAAAAATTATTTTCAGTTGCTTTAAACATCCAGTTTTAAAAATAAAATTACTTTGTGTTCAACGCAGTTTTGTTAAGCCTTATATTGAGATTGCCAAGGCTCTATGGCAATAAATATATTTAACTTCATAATAAATCAAAAACGTCTACACTACTAATAAACTTATTTAAATGAATTCATTTGTACTTCAATTGAAGTATAAATGAATTTACATGAATTCATTTATACTTCAATTAATTCAAATTTTAAAACCGTTTAAAACCGTGGTACACAATTATAACCTTGCTATCTAAATTGCATTGAAAGCCCTCAAAAAATAATAGTAAATTCCGTTTGTAATTTAAATTTATTACATTGTAAAATTATAAAATTGGAGAGTGTAATTCCTCTTGCCATTCTAACGAATGCCAAGAGGAATTACACTCTCTAATGAAGATAAAGGTAAGATCGAAGCCAGCCGGTAATAACTACCTACTGACTTCGATCTTACCTTTATCTTCATTAGAGAGTGTAATTCCTCTAGGCATTCGTTAGAATGGCAAGAGGAATTACACTCTCCAATTTTATAAATTTAAAATGTAATAAATTTAATTTACAAAAGGAATTTACTATTATTTTTTGAGGGCTTTCAATGCAATTTAGATAGCAAGGTTATAATTGTGTACCACGGTTACAAAATTATTGATGAAACAAAATGAGCTTGTCAGATTGCAAGCCATTGCCCTGTTTGATAAGCGCAATTATTGAGCTTATCAAACAGGGCAATGGCTTGCAATCTGACAGGCTCATTTTGTTTTATCAATAATTTTGTAAATAATTCAATAAATTACTGCATGAAGCATCGAAGTGGTAGAAAACCTTAATAAGCAAATACTTACAGCTCGCCAGCTGCAACAAGTTGTACATGCCGCTAGTAACCGTAGAATCCCCGCGAGACAAATAGACGCTGATTTGAGATTGAAATGCTCAAGATGGGTAGTGAACCTTGCAATTAACAAGTCAGGTGTTCTTAGTTATGCAAAAAAAAGCACATCTTTAGCACCAACTGAAGTGCACAAATGTATTTGTCTTCATTGGGCCAAGGACCACATGGATTGAAAAAAAAAAGGCAAAAAATTGTGTTTCGATGAAAAAAAATTAATATTACGTTTTTATCCATCTCCTTATATTTCCTATTTGTTCATCAGTAGTTATACGTCTACTTGTTACAAAATTTTTTACTACATAGTTAATGAGCTTTTGTTTCAATAATTCAATTTTTCACTTGTTCACTTTATTTTTAAATATGACAAATAAGGAAGTCCTTTCAATGCAAAAATAATTGGTTCATTTTCTACTGGCATAACATTAGAAAAGAGAAAAATTTTTTAAAAGAAGGGCTATAAGAGGCGGAGGAGTAATGATTTGGGGTGCGTTCGGTTATTTTAGAAAAAATATGATTGGGATTATTAGTACTAAATTAAATATTGAAGGATATAAAAATTTGTTGAATGGTCATTTGAATAATTTTGGCAAAAATTAGGTAACACCAATTTCATTTTCCAGCAAAATAATGCTTCAATTTATAAAGTAAAATCAAATATCTTATGGTATACCAGCAAGAATATTCAATTATTAAAATGGCCAGCGCTCTCACCTGATTTAAATCCCATCAAAAACGTATAGGGCATCTTAGCAAGACGCATTTATGCCAAAGAGAAACAATATTCGAATGTCGATGAGTAGAAAAAGGTAATTGTTTATGTTTAGGAAAACAAATCTCTTGCAGACTTTATAAAACATTCAGAAAGTATGCAAAATCGAATATTTGAAGTTTTTTCAGAATGGCAACAATAAAACAAAGTATCAATAATAAATTCAAATGTCAATAAAAAACATGAAATTTTGCAAAAAAAAAATTGAAATGAGGTTATAATTTTGTGCTAACATTTTCTTAAAATTTTTAAGTCAATTAATAAGATGAAACCAGACTCTATTACAAATGAAATATTATTCAAGTAAGATATTAGGCAATTGATTAATTTAAAAACAATTATTCAATTACTTGTGAGATTTTGAACTTTTGGTGAGGTTATAAATATGCACCGCAATATATGTATATATATATATATATATATATATATATATATATATATATATATATATATATATATATATATATATATATATATATATATATAAATATAAATTTATATAAACATATATATGTATAAATATATATATGTATACAAATATATATATATATATATATATATATATATATATATATATATATATATATATATATATATATATATATATATATATATATATATATATATATATATATATATTTATATATATATACATATATAACGGGTGATGCGGAAGTTATCGGACAAATCCTAATTTCATTATTTGAGCATAATAATTAGTTTTTGTGGTTTTATGCGTAGGCATAAACGTTTTATAAAATAAACTTTATTATTTGAAACACAATTATTTAAAATGAGGTTAAATGCAGCTGACGAGAATCTTTTCGAAAGCGACTAAAAATGTTTTTTGTAAATAAACCTAATATTAAAAAAAAAATAATCGTAAATCACTTTGAAAAGGAAGGATTTGCTCGAAGTACTATATATGATAACCTAAAAAGCTTACAGTCGTTCAATCGTTTTCTGATAGAAAGCAATCTGGTCGTCCGACATCCTGGACTAGAGAAAAGAAAGCCGAATTAACGAGACTTGTCAACAATCGAAAAGGGGTCAGTCAGAGAAAAATAGGTATTAAATTCGGTGTAAATCAATCGACAATTAGTCGTCAGTTGAAAAAAATAAATATTAAATATAAAAAACGTGAAAAGACTCCAAAATACACTATATAACAACAAATAAAGGCAAAGAAAAGAAGCAGGAAACTAGGTAACCAACTCTATAACACAAAATCGCTTCTAGTCATCGATGACAAATAATACTTTTGTTTTGCAGGGGACAACATGCCTGGAAATTCTGGATGCTACACAAACAACAAAAAGACAAGCCCAGGAAGTGTTCGTTTTGTAGGAAAAGAAAAATTTCCAAATAAATTATTAATGTGGGTAGCCATATATGACCATGGTATGTCCAAGCCATTATTTCGCACTTCCAAGGCTGTAACGATCAATTTATCTATCTATATTAATGAATGTTTAGAAAAACGACTTCTTCCATTTATTCACAAGTATCATGGAGACTTTAACTATTTATTTTGGCCAGATTTAGTAAGTTCTCATTATTCCTAAGTTTCTCTATATTGGATGGACCAATATGTCTATTACGTTGAAAAAGAATTTAGTTCCCCAAATGTGCCTCAAGCACGACCAATTGAAAATTTTGGGGACATTTGGGACAAAAGGTTTACAAGGGAGATTGGCAAGCTTCAATAGAGCAAGTTTTGATTGATCACATTAAACTAAAACTACAAGAAATTGATTTAAACTTATTACAGTCGCATATGAAAGGCGTCAGAGCAAAATTGAGATTCATTGCAGATGTTGGTGTTTTTTCATATTAAAAAAAAATATATTTTTATTAAAAGATAAATGCTTTATTGAAAAAAAATATAATAGAAGTTTGTGTTTTTATTTATAAATAAGTTATTGACGTTTTTTGTCCGATAACTTCCGCATCACCCGTCATATATATATATATATATATATATATATATATATATATATATATATATATATATATATATATATATATATATATATATATATATATATATATACAAAAAGTAGTTAGCCGGAACAGAGTTTTTCAAAGTTGATAGAATTAATTTTAATTTTAATGCTCTTGATATTTTTGATATTAAACTGTTAACAGTCCATACTGTAATATTACGCAAACTAAAAGCGGTTCCCAAATTTCCATGCTGTAATATTACGGTTTTATGCATCTCCTTATATTTCCTATTTGTTCATCAGTAATTATTTTTCTACTTCTCACAAAATTTTTTACTTCATAGTTAAAGAGCTTTTGTTTTAATAATTCAATTTTTCACGTGTTCACTTTAATTTTAAATATGACAAATAAGGAAGTCCTTTCCGTGTAAAAATAATTACCAAAATGAAAATATTTACTGACTAAAAGATAGAAAAGTATACATTTGATGAATCATTAATGAAAGATATATTTGATGAATGATTATTAAAAATGATGATTAAAGATTGATGCTCAAAACAGGCGTGCGGCATGTTACAAACACATAATTGAAAAAGATTCATGATATGAATGTTTGGAATGTAATGTTAGACTTTGTGCAGCTCAATATTTTTTCAATTGTCATACAAAATGTGAATATTAGTGAGAAAATTTTATAATTTTGTGTTTATGTAGTATAATTTATATATTCTTAAACTTGAATAATGACGTTTTGTGGTGTAATAATGTTTAAAATAGTAACAAACCTTTTATTTATTTTTTTAGAAAAAAAGCACGATGATTTTAAAAACACGGGACATTCAGAGACCACTTCGGAAAAAAAAGCTGGACAAATAGCGACCTTTTTTTTAAAAATATACACGGAACTGTTAAAGGCTTAACGACATCAGACTGCAAGTTATTCCAAATATTAACAAACCTGAGTGAGAAAGAATGTTTCCGGACATTGAGTTTACACTTTAGTTAGCGTAATTTAAATTTGCGACCTCGAGTGTAAATATAGTTGTTCACTAAAAGGAAACTTGATTTATTTAGGTAAACTGAATTGTTCAGAATTTCGTAACATGTAATCACGTCTTGCTTAAGGCGACGAATTTCTAGTACTTCCAAACCAAGAAGTCTATTAAAACAAGAAAAGTTATTTAGGTTAAGTTTTTTATTCTCTTGGTAAAACGTCTTTGCACTCTTTTCACTGCTTTGTATATTTCAGTGCGGTTTAGTGACCAAACCGGAGAGCAATATTCGTCAAGATTGGTCTTATTTCGGTAAGGTAGGCTTTAGTATTTATAAAATTTTTCTACTCAATATAAATGAATTTCACATTTAAAGTGTCATGTATTCTTCAGCTGAAACTTAAATGGTCAGGAAACCCTTTGATTTCAATCCACATTTTAAACAAAGAAAAAAGACTGAAAATTTTTGATAAATTTTTGATGAATTTTTGATAAATTTTTGATAAAGTTGATGCTTAAGCACTTTTACTATACATAATAATTTTTTATCTTTTTTTTCAAATTAACTTAACTGTGCAGACGTTTTTAAATAAAACTCTATTAAATATACTTAGTATAAACCAAGTAATAATTAGAAACTACTTTAAACCGAACCTCATTTTTTAGCATACAAGATGATTAACAATTGTTTACCCTGTTGTATACTTAAATAAGAGGTGCATGGTGTTTGAAAGCATAAGCACCTAAATAAAATTTGAAAAAAAAAGTTGAAATTGCAAGATATTTAAAAGCTTAGCAAAAAACCTTGGTTAACACTATTGAATGAACTCATTTAAATGAATTTGCCAAGGTAATATGAAGCAGTGGGAAAAAAAACATCGCTATCAAATTTTATAAAATTGAGATCCAGAGTTATATGGCTAAATACTTGACATTTGTAAAAAGAGCTGTAAAAAATAAAATTAATTGCTCTTCAGAAGTGCTCTGTCACAAGACAGAAAATTCTTTTTGAATGACCTTAATAAAACAAAAAATTAAACGAAAAAGAAACAGCACACTTGATTTTGATAAGTGTTACACTATATTCAGTCAATAATATTTCTATTGCATATAAACAGCCAGATTTATATGCTTTAGGTAGTCAAGTTATTTATCAAACAACTTTTTAATAACCACATATCAAAACTTTAAAAAAGTTTACACACATTGAGGTTATTATTGTACATATCAAAACTTTAAAAAATTTTGCACACATCGAGGTTATTATTGTACTTATCAAAACTTTAAAAATGTTTACACACATTGAGGTTATTATTGTACATATCAAAACTTTAAAAATGTTTACACACATTGAGGTTAGTATTGTACATATCGAAACTTTAAAAATGTTTACACACATTGAGGTTATTATTGTACATATCAAAACTTTAAAAATGTTTACACACATTGAGGTTATTATTGTACATATCAAAACTTTAAAAATGTTTACACACATTAGGTTATTATTGTACATATCAAAACTTTAAAAAAGTTTACACACATTGAGGTTATTATTATACATATCAAAACTTTAAAAATGTTTACACACATTGAGGTTATTATTGTACATATCAAAACTTTAAAAATGTTTACACACATTGAGGTTATTATTGTACGTATCAAAACTTTAAAAATGTTTACACACATTGAGGTTATTATTGTACATATCAAAACTTTAAAAATGTTTACACACATTGAGGTTATTATTGTACATATCAAAACTTTAAAAATGTTTACACACATTGAGGTTAGTATTGTACATATCGAAACTTTAAAAATGTTTACACACATTGAGGTTATTATTGTACATATCAAAACTTTAAAAATGTTTACACACATTGAGGTTATTATTGTACATATCAAAACTTTAAAAATGTTTACACACATTAGGTTATTATTGTACATATCAAAACTTTAAAAAAGTTTACACACATTGAGGTTATTATTATACATATCAAAACTTTAAAAATGTTTACACACATTGAGGTTATTATTGTACATATCAAAACTTTAAAAATGTTTACACACATTGAGGTTATTATTGTACGTATCAAAACTTTAAAAATGTTTACACACATTGAGGTTATTATTGTACATATCAAAACTTTAAAAATGTTTACACACATTGAGGTTATAATTATACATATCAAAACTTTAAAAATGTTTACACACATTGAGGTTATTATTGTACATATCAAAACTTTAAAAATGTTTACACACATTGAGGTTATTATTGTACATATCAAAACTTTAAAAATGTTTACACACATTGAGGTTATTATTGTACATATCAAAACTTTAAAAATGTTTACACACATTGAGGTTATTATTGTACATATCAAAACTTTAAAAATGTTTACACACATTGAGGTTATTATTGTACATAACTTTAAAAAAGTTAGCATAAATTTAGCTACACACTATTCCTAACATAAAAATCTAAATATATATATATATGTATATATTTATATATATATATATATATATATATATATATATATATATATATATATATATATATATATATATATATATATATATATATATATATATTTTAAACAAGTTTACTATCAATAAGAAGTAAGCAACCAGTAATGAAGTTAAGAGTTGAACAGAAAACCAAGGAGAGCTAAAAAAAGTAAACGATTAAAATAAGACTTGAAAAAAAAAAGAGAATATAACCTACCTGAATGACAAGCCACATGAGATTTGAGTAATGGATTTAGTAATAATAGTTTGCTTTAGCAATAGACATGGTAGTATAAGTAATATAGAAAAATAGATGCAACTTTTCAAAAATGAGACAGTGGCTTTAACTTTGCAGCTACAGCAAGTTCAGCACATTTGCAATGCAATTTTAGATCTGGTCAAAAATAGTGAGACTCTTATCAGAAGAATTACCCCAAAAATGACAACGGTATTTAAGGCAAAGGTATAGCTGATTCTTATAAGCTTTCAAAACGTAATGACTAGTGTTTATAGTTGCATCATTAGCAAATAGAAGTAAGATTAACACAACAATCTTTATTAAAAATGAGGAACAACATAGAACATTGGAAATTTAAGAAGATTGTTGTTTATTAAGAACAAATTCACAACTGCAAGTAATATATATATAAATATATATAAATATATATAAATATGTGTAAATATTTATAAATATATATAAATATATATATATATATATATATATATATATATATATATATACATATATATATATATATATATATATATATATATATATATATATATATATATATATATATATATATATATATATATATATATACATATGATTAACTTTTGCCAATTTATGACCAAACTGATGTTTATTCCAGTGAAATATTTAAAAAAGCCACGCACTGTAATGATTGTTACGCAAACAATACCCTCTGCACAATAATTTCTAACAATCGTCTAGAATAATGATTAGCGATTGCTTAATAAGTAATTGTATTTGAAGAATTACACGGAAAATGATTGCTAAAGTGTTTTCCTAAGAGACTAATATCGCACGAGAATTCATCACTCAAAAGCCGTAGCGCTAAACTTAATTTTGGTTTAAATAACGACATGAGACAATTACACACAACTAACGTAATAAGTAGATGGAACAGTTTAATTTGTAGATCTAGAATTCGATGACAAATAAATATTAAAGCAATTTTCTTTCTTATTAGAACACGAAACTTTACATGGTACCAGAAGCTGAGAGAAACATTAAATGTTTCACAGCTAAAATGAAACACTTAGTACCAAAGCCGAATAAAATGAATTCAACATTCAATGATTTCAATGAATTCAACATTGCTGTCACAAGAAGAAAAAAGGAAACAAACAAGGCAGTTGTATCTAAAAGTGGCAATGTTAAATGAATCTGAAAAAAAAAATATTCGATACTCTAATTTATTATTGGTGAAAAAGGAATAAAAATATGGACTTGGAATAAATAGGAAAGGAAGATAATGAAATTGATGACATAACAGCAAAAGAACTGTTTATTAGATTCAAAGAATACTGTTTACCAAAAAGAAATCTGGTTTTGAAAAGAATAAAGTTTTTCTCAAGAAAGCAAGATGTCAATGAATCATTTGATTTTTTTGTGACTAATTTAAAAAATTTGGCTCAAATAGGTGAATTTAAAAATATTCAAGATTGTCTTATATTATACAAAGTAATGGATGGAATCAAGTCAGATTAAGTCCAAAGTAATCTAATTCATAAAGGAGCGGATTTAACTTTAACCAAAGCGGTTAGCATATGCAGAGCTGATAAGTTGTAAATGAAGAAATTAAATTAATTACAAAAAAGATATCGATGTGATAAAAAATTCATAAGGCCATTCCAAACAAATGCGACAATCGAACAAATACCGAAATGGGAAAAATTTACGAATAACAAAAATGTATCAAAAACCAAAAGTGACTGGGTTAAATCATATAAACAAAACTGGAAACAAATGAATAATGGTTCCAATATGAATGAACAGCAAACCAACACAAGAATAGCAGTACAACACATTGAACCAAAAGCAGTTCGGCATTTAGTCGAACGTGCCACAAATGTAAAAAAAAAGTATTGGGCAACTTGCTGCAGCTCTAAAAACATACACAAAAATTGTGCTGTTAAATACGATGTTGAATCTGTATATTCTGCTAAAATAAATTGTAAAAAATAAGTTTTGATAATCTTCAAAATTAATAAAATTGTTCGCGGAAAATTGACACTAGAGCTGAAGTTGATGTCATGCTAAAAAGAGTCTTCAACCAAATAAAATGACATAATAATTTCACTTGCACAGACTTCCGAAGACTTGCAAGCTATCAAACTACTAAATGAAATAAAAACTGTAGACACAAACGAACCGACACGAACAACGACAACGAACGAAGGATATGTCGACAAAGAAGGAAGTGCTGTCAGCAAAAAGAAATATCTGTTTTAAACAAATTAAAATGTATTGAGAGAAAACAATGAAAAGGGTTAAAAAAAAGAATACTAAAAAAAACAACAATGGAATTAATGATATCAGGTGAATTACCAAATTATCTATTTCAAATTGTAGGAACTGATTTATATCACCAGAATAATGAGGATTTTATAATAGTGATTGACTAATAAAGTCTTTAATAGGAAATCGAAAGATTACATAACATCCAATTTTAAACAGCAATAAAGAAACTAAAAATGATTGTTTCTAGACTTGGCATCCTGCTGATAGTACGGAGCAACAACGGCCCACAGTTTAGATATTCTAGAATTTCGAAAATTTTATAAAAAATTAAGCGGAATAGCTGAGAGATATTTGCTAATAGCAAAAAAATTGCTAACCAATGTAAAAATTATCAAATCAAGATCTGTAGATAGCTCTACTAGAGGTAAAAAATACTTATGTTGATGATTTTACATCACCTGCTCAGTCAGTGAAAGTAGATAAAGATCAACACTTCCAACGTCTCTTTCACTACCTCAAGTAAATCCAATTGATGTAAATAAATTTAAAAAAACCGTGAAGTAATTTATATTTTACAGAAGAAATATTACTAGAAAAGGCTAAAACTTTGATAAACAAAGGCGAGGGCAAAAATGTTTAAATCCATGATGAAAACAAATGGTAACCTTAAAAAGTTCTTTATAGCAAACAACTACGAAGTTTTAATGTAAAAATTTTTACAAAAGTGTTGTTAGAAGAAACGGAAGACATCTAATGAAAAGAAAGGAAAAAGTAGATTGGAATGTAAATATATGTATATATAAAAATAAGATAAAGTGAAAAAAGCCAAACTAAAATAAAAAAATACCTTTTTAAAGTGAAAATTGGCCAATAAAAGGCAAAAAGGTGTAGCAAGTTTTAATATAGTTTTACTAAAACTCAAGAGCAAATATTGTTTTTTTGAGTCTTGGTACTAAAGTTGAAAATTTTAGGTCAGATAATCAAGTTGCTGGAGTTCAGCGGATGAGTTACTTTTGCATTTTTGACGTAAATTTAGTTACAATTGGTAACAAGATTACACCTTTTTACTTATAAAAAAATAAACTTTAAATTCAAATAAATGTTTGTTTATCATTGTCATTTGCTAATTGTCATATACTTTATACTCAATATTGTATATTCAAAAATAGTGTGACAGCAAAGTAAAACTGTATTGTATTTCAAAAATAGTGTGACAGTTTGACAATTGTATATTCAAAAATAGTGTGACAGCAGACAAAAATGTTTAAAAAAATTTTTGTCTGCTGTATAAAAATTGATTAAACAACTTTTCGCTTCTGAGCAATGAGAAAAATATGAACTAGCAGATATTGTGAAAATCGGAGTCCTTGACAATCAAATGATAAACCAAAACAATGATCCAAAGATGAAACGATTATATTTTATTTAAATTATACAAAAAGCAAGTTGATAACATATTTTAAGTTAGTTGATCTTTTCTTTGGTCCCGACAAATCTCCTGTGAAAGTCTTTTGAAAAACTATAAGCTATTATACAAGTGCTAAACTAAATTTATTAAAAAATACAGAAAATACGATAAAAAATACAGACAATACGTTAAAAAATACAGAGAATACGTTAAAAAATACAGAGAATACGTTAAAAATTACAGAGAATACGATAAAAAATACAGAGAATACGTTAAAAAATACAGAGAATACGTTAAAAAATACAGAGAATACGTTAAAAAATACAGAGAATTTGTTAAAAAATACAAAGAAAACGTTGAAAAATACAAACAAGAATACAACAAAAAAGAAAACGTTGAAAAATACAAAAAAAATACAAACAAAAAAATGCGTTGAAAAATACAAACAAAAATACAACAAAAAAGAAAACGTTGAAAAATACAAAAAAAATACAAACAAAAAAATGCGTTCGTAAAAAAGCTAGTATAAATCTTTTTTAAAAACTTTTTACATATTTTTTTACTAACACGGAACCATTCCTCTTATTATTATTAGCATAGCCTTTATGTCTTCAATTAACATACTTTTAATAATTTATCTTGAGTGAAACAACTTTCTATCTGAAAATTAATGAAATTTTAAAATTTTTGACCCTAAATACAGAAAGGTATATTTGCATTTGATTGATGCAGTGAGATGAGGCTATTGCTATTAACATAACGAACTTATTTTTCAAAGTCTGGCATATTGATTATCTGAACAAAATCTCATATGACGTATCATAAAATTTTTTCTAAAATATTGAAGTATTTCTTTCTAATCAGAAAATTAAAGCTGTCTTTGGTGGACATCTTTCTTCTTTACATCCAGTAACTTCTAGGGTACCATCAAACCCCAACCTTTAGAACATGTGTTTTTTCACATCTGCGTTGTTAATAATCCTGATAATGATACTTTTAACGTGGCTTAATATATTCGTCAAGTCAAACGCATACATCATTACAAATATTGATCGTAAATCTTGACTTATAAAATCTTTCTTTCAGAAAATAGATAACAAAGATAACACTTTTAAAAAAATGCATAAAATATAAAATGAAGTTACGTTGAAAAATACTTTATATTTTTTGTTTTGCATAACAATTAAATTGTATTTTACCCATTATATTTTATTTTAGTATAAATCAGATACAAACTTTGAAACAAAGTGTTTACAAATTTTACATCATAAAAAAACTGTGTATTAACCTGGAAAAAAATCAATTCAAGTTAACACTTTTTTTGAACGGGTTATTATAATTCTACTAACTCAAATTTCTAGTGCTAAATATCTCTTAAGTTTTTGTATGAGATCATGTTGCTACAATAGGGCGGATTTTTCCTATAATGTCGTTTCTTATTTCTACAAGACTAAAAATGCATACTAAATGTGGTTGGAACCCTGACCTTAACCCTAAACCTAACCCTGGATCAACTCTAGTATATTAACCTTGAGCCTTTGTACCATTGTGGTAAAGTTTTAACTATTTTTCTTTCCTACAAATACTACTTTATCTGCAAGTCAAAGAAGTTTTTATCTCTTGCTCTATCAACAAAAATATAATCTTATGTGACTCGTTATTTTAAAAAAATTTGTTGCAGTTCTTTTATACTCAAAAATTTATTCATTAAGTTTTCTTTTTCAAACATCAATGCTCTTAAAATCTATCCTGTCTTTATGTTTTCATTTTCTTAAGTTTAAGAGGTTTTTTGCTTTTTAGCTCACTTCTTTACCTTCAAGTAAATACCAACGTTTAAACTGTTTGATGCTGCATCATTAGAAGTAACTTTGCAAAAAAAACAAAATTATAAAAATTATTGGAATTCTTTAAAAAAATCAGTCACAAATCACAAATCAATGTTTAAGATCAACAATTTTTTAATTATAAAAATTAAAATTATGCTCAAATATCTTCTGTTTCTCCTAATAATGCAATGCTATTTACTTATTTTTAAATAGGTTAGGATACAATATTTAACTTCCAACAAAGCTGCAATTTTCAAAATACAATACTTCATTTAATGTTGACATTGTCAAACATCACAAATTTAAATGCACACATTTTATTTGAAACAGCAAAAAAGAAAAAAGCTCATTTTTTTAAATATACTTAAGTATAAGCACTTTTCATTTAGAAAAGTATAGAAAAAGACACATTAATAACTCCTGTTTTATTGTGTTAATAAGTCCATGTGTAATAAATATATGCTAAATAATATTTTATAACTAATATATTATGGTCAATGCAATAGAATTCAAAGACGCTCTGGATGCACTGGAGAGGAAACTGAGAATTGAACACAAATCAAAAATTATTAATGCTCTAGCAGATTTGAATAAAAATATACAATGATTAGTAATAACAGATGCTGATTTAACTAAAAAGAATGAAGATATAAACAACAAAATTGCAAATGTTGTTGTTCTTGCTCCTAATGAAGCTTGGAGTATTGTAACTGGTAGGAAATTGAATAAAGCTCAATCTAAGATTGATTGTATTAATATGGTTTCAAATGAAAATAAATAAATTGAAAAAAAAGAGAAGAACGTTATTACTTTTGGTATAGAAGAATCTAATAAAACTGATGGCGCATATATAAAGAAAAATGACGAAAGTAAAGTTTCAGATATATTGAATCAAGTATTGATAAATAGACATCATTTAGTTCGTGTATTTAGAATAAAATCTGAAAAAGGCATTGCACCAGTAATTGTCGAGAGAAATAAGGAAACAAGAAATTACTTTATTAAAAAATCATACCGTAAATTTAATGATTTATATGAAAACGCTAATTTACCAATGAAACTTGGATAAACAATTCAGGGATAAATCTTAAGAATTAAATAAATCACTAAACCTAAAAGTCACTAGAGGAGGAAAGCAATTGGATTTGAGTGCTAATACACTGCTGGTAAACAAAATGAATTAAGAATTAAAAAGTTGGTTTATTAACAAAAAAAATTGATTATTTAACAGAGTGCTATACAAATGCAACCTCTTTAAATTATAAATTTGACAAATTCAATAATAATGTATCCAGATTTAAGGATCAAGTTATAGTTGTGTGCAAAGCTTGATGGTCAGTAATGTCAACTACTAATATTACGGGTTATAACCTGTTTAGAAAGGATTGTTAATTTAGTTGTGGTAGTGGAGTATGTATTTATATACAAGAGAATATTAAATTTTGTGTAAGAAATGGAACAACCTCTAATAAATGAAAATATTGAGCAAGTATGTTGTTTCATTGGAATTAGCGAAAAGAAAATTTTATGTGGTTGTATTTACCGGACAGGTCTTAGTAATAATGAAAAATGTGTTAACATCATAAAATCATTAAAGCAGACATATTTACTCAACAAAATAACAAATGCCCTGGTGTTTTATTATGCGGTAATTTTAATTATGCAAACATTGAGTGAATCAACGAAAGCTTTAGTGAAATTATAAATGAGAGTGACACTACCTCAAGTATGTTTATTGAGTCGTTACATGACTGTTAACTGCACCAAAATGTTATCTGCCCTAGTTTTTAAGTAAAGTCTGGTATAGATACTTACATTTTAGACGTCCTTTTTTACTGATAATAGCAACAGAGTTAATATTCTGAAGCATTTTCCATTGTTAGCTGGCATTGATCATGATCATCATATTTTGAAATTTAGATTTGGATATGAAAATAGGTCTAATTAATTATTATCACAACTAGCAATAAGAAAGAAAAAATTTTTATGGAAAAAGGGAAACTATAAAACGTTAGATTTGTATTTTAACTGAGTACAAGATATTGAAGGACTTGTTAATAAATGTTATAAAGAATGGCTAAGACAATATAAAATAGAGTGTTAAAAGTATATTCCAACACTAAATTTAGATAAAAACTCTTTTCAACACAAAAACAACTCACTGTGGGTGACAAGTGAAATTAAAAGTATGTGTAAAGAAAAACAAAATAGTTGGTTTAGAAACAGAAATTTTGGTATTAAAGTCTTTTAGAAGTCAATAAATATAAAAAATTAAATAAAGATATAAAAAAACCTGTCAAAAAAAGTATTCACAATTTAGAAAGAAACTTGACACTATATTCACAAAACAATCCAAAAGATATCTATGCCTATATAAATAACAAAACAAAATTTGAAGGCTCTATCAAAGCTATAAAGCTTTGATAGAGCCTTCAAAATGGTATACAATGGTATAATAGTTACTGATAATCAAAAGATACACAATGGTATAATAATTACTGATAATCAAAAGATATTTAAAACTCTTAATGAACTTTTTTCATCTGTTTTTATACAAATTGGTTTATCAGAAAAAATGTTAGGCATCAATCTTTTAAAAAACTGTCCTAATCCATATCCTAATATTTTTATTTTGAAAACATTTATGTAATTTAAACATGTACAAATCAGTATGTCTAGATAATGTTCACCCAAAAGTTTTAAGAGACTTTTCAGAATCATTGTTAAGTTTAACATTAATATTTCATAAATCTCTTAGTACAGGAACTATTTCAAAGTTATGGTCATGTGCAAACGTTGTTCCTTTTTTCAAAAAGGGCAATAAACTAGACCCAACAAAAATATATACAGTTTTCATTAACATCAATCATTAATAAAAATATGAAACGAATTATTTGAGATTGTATGATGGTGTTTCTCATTAAAAATAGTTTAATTTCTAAAGAGCAAAATGGTATTGTTTATAACAAAAGTTGTTTAATAATCCTGTTAGAAACATTAAACACGCAGATGTTTGAAGAGGACATTTCAGTTGATGTTTTGGTTTTGGATTTCAAAAAAGCGTTTGATTCAGTCTCTCACAGAAGATTACTGGAAAAACTTTAAAATGGGATTTAGGTCATCTTTGTTAAATTGGTGTAAATCATTTTTGTCAGTATGAACTCAGAAGGTGGTGATAGGAGAATATATTTCAAGTTGAAAGATGGTCACTTGTGGAGTTCCACAAGGTTCAGTACTCGGAACTCTTTTATTTGTAATCTTCATTAATGAGTTATGTTGAGGAATTATTAAAGTAACTAAATTATATGCAGAAAATACCAAAGTTTATTTAATCAATCATTGTCATGATTATAATAAATCATTAGATCAAGAGAATCAAGAGAACATTAACATGTTAGTAAATTGATCTGAAGATTGGTTAATTAAATTTAATGAATCAAAATGTAAAGCCATTTATATTGGTAAAAAGATTCCTAAATATGAGCATAAATTGAACAACTCTGTGTTAACAAAAACAACAATAGAAAAAGATCTTTGGATTTTCCTTTAAAATAATCAAGAGTGGAAATATCATATTAATTCAGTTATAGGCAAAGCAAACAGAAAATTAGGCATGATCAATAACTCTTTTGAGTTTTTTGATGAATTTTTATTAAAGTTACTCACAAACTGTTAGTACGTTATCATTTGGAATAAGGAGCAATAGTTTGGAGTCCATTTTGGAAGAAGGACATTGACAATCTTGAATTCATGCAACACAGAACTACTAGAACCATATCTTTAAAAGGGAAATTTTATAAGAAAAGATACTTAAATTACCAAATTTGCATGATAGAAAAAGAAGAGGTGATTAGGTTAAAATGTAGAAGATCTCATAAGGAAAAGATATTGTTAATTTTTACCACTTTTCATTTAATTTTGAAGTAACAATTGTGGAATACGAGACAATTTACCTATTCAAGAATTTGTAACCATTTCTTCACAAATGGAATTTTCTTCCTAAGTGGATAAAAGATAACAATAAATTAAGCTTTTTTAAAAACATTGATAAATATTTTAGTTTCTGAACACTATTTTTGTAATCATAGTTTTAATTCTAGGTAATTAAGACTCAACACACCTCAAGTGTGTGCAGCATCTTTTTTATTCTATTCTATTCTAGTATGGTTTATTTTTATTTTTTTAGTTCATTCATTTAATCATGAAATTTGGAAATATACAATAAAAATTATATTCATTGATAAAGCTCGGTATCATTTGTATAGCGAAAAACTAGTCCATGGAGTAACAAATAGAATAAATATATAAAATAAAAGATAAAGAGAATTAAAAAAAAACAAAAAAAAAAAAATTACAACAAAAAAAACAAAAAAAGAAACCCCTAATAATAAAAGAGAGAAAAGAGAAAAGAAAGTTAAAAAGCAAAGTAATAATACTTTTATAATAATCGTAATAGCAATAATAAGAATAGTAATAAAACAAATAATAAGAATAGTAATATAACAAATAATAAAGATGA
>NC_088920.1:57602500-57705000 GCF_038396675.1 Hydra vulgaris | reverse complement strand
ACTAATAAATCAAAATCTCTAAAATGAGTATGATGGAAGGCTGTTAGTCGTTTAGTAGCACCATCTCAGACACTTGAGTTTATTCAAATAAGTATATTGAAACATTGCATTTACCTATTACATAATTAGTTCACTTTTTTCTATCAAAAATTTTTTGTTTTGTGTTGAAGAAGCAAAGTAATTCAATAGAAGAGATTTCTAATTATAAATACTGCTTAATTAAATATAGCTATGAAGAAAGACCTAGCCTTCTTCTATCCAAATTGCAATTATTATCTTTATACTTACAGTTGCCTCAATAAGTTGCCAGTGTAACAAAAAACCAAGACCTTTCGCAAACCAAAATTTCAGTTCAAGGTGAGATATTCTTAACACTTCTCATAATGCCAACAATGATAATATCTTGTAGATATATAATAAGATTTTTAAATAGTGTGATATAAATTGTGATGTAATAATTTTCAGATTAACTTGCAATGTTTATTTGCATACAAAAAGTGATTTAATTATTAAAATTAATATTTTGAAATTGTAGTCAATTCTTTACTATGTAGGTGATTTGCACAAAAAGATATCTTGGTCACAAAAAAAAAAATTTTAAATATTAGGAAAAGAATAATAACTTAAAATAAGATTTTATACTTAAAAAGCAATGATGAAGTTATGAAACAAAAAAACAAACAAGAGAAACTTAAAAACATATTGACAAATTGAAATTTAATAATGAATGGCTTAAAAAACAAACATATATAAACATATGTTCAAATTAAATAGAATGTTTCAAAATTTAAAATAAAGTTATTCTTACGTGTCTGATTGTGATTATCATTTTTATCATTGTTGTAACCACTTAATAAAAAATATTCTTGTTTACCATTTGCACCAGGTTCATATTTTTTGTTTGTGTTGGCCAAACCTACATATATTTATAAAATTAAAAAACAATGGAAAAAAAAGTCCCTAAAACTTTAAATAAAAAAAGCAAATCATATAGAACCGTATAACCAACCTGGCATTAATCTGCTTTGCAAATCAAAACTATATATTTTTATTGTCATAAAACTTTTGAAAGATTACTACTCAAGACTTAAAAGTGTTGGATAAGCATTTTTTTAGCAACTTTACAATAATTTATTGTAAATTATAATAAAGTTGTGTATTAAACTTAAAATCGATGAAAACAGATTTTTGATAAATAAATATATTGAGATAACTTTAATATGATGACTTTTTAAAGAAAACTTCAAAAATTTGGAAGAGCAACTATCAAGTTTATACGTTTAGATGTATTACATTTTAATAAAACTTGTTACGTTTCCATTAAAGTTGATTTACAAAAAACTTTATGATTTTTCTGATTCTCTTTGATATACACTTTCAAACTTCGGAATAAAAAGCTTCAATACATACTCCTTTCGTTGGTTCTAGTAGTCCAAAATTATACAACTTTTTCAGTTTTACTATATTTTAATTTAAATTAATCCGTATCAAATCGAGGCTAAAAGAAAAATAAGCAGCCAGTTATTGACAGGAAGGAATAGAAGCAACAGAACGCAACAGAACACATACTATAGAAGGAACTGTCGAATAAACTTTTTGGTATATTGTTCGAGGGAGTAAGTCTGAAAAATCTACATCAAGTAAATTGATAAGAAAAAACAGTGATCTGTTTTGCTGGTGTACTGATGCAACGTCACTAAACAATAAGTTTGACGAATTGTTAATTGATATTGAAATTAAGCAACCGTATAATGTAATGATATGTAAGACATAGTGGAATGAACTATTAACCACAAATATTTTGAGTTATTCTTTGTAGATACAAGATAGACAGATTAAAAGGGGAAGTAGAATATGCATTTATATATGTCAAAGCATCAGTGGGTAATGTGATATTTCAACACAACTTAGTATTAAAAAATAATTGTTTATAAACATACTTTTAACATTACTAACTTAAGTAAATCTAGTAAACAATATAAAAAGTACGCTACATATGTATTTAAAAAATAAAACGTATTTAGTTTGGTATATAGGTGGGGCATATGCCACCCCTTCACCTATTTTGTTTAAAAAAATGTAAAAAGAAATTAAAATTAAAATTATTCTTTAATATTATTTTAACTAATTTCAGATAAGTAACAAAAACATTCTACAACTAGCACTGTAGTTATAAATTATTAACAGTAAAAAATGTGCTACATTAAGTGACGACTTAACCATTTGTTCTCATAAACTTAGATCTAGACCGTCTATATAACCCACTGGCTTTTTATTTTGACTATGTTATTTTGCAAGAAGTATAAGAATCTATTGCATTTGGGGTTCACTAACACATACCTTTAGCTCATCACTATCTATATTGTGAAGTCTTGCACTTTCTCAACTTTAAAAGTTTCTGCCATAATAAGAAAAAAGTATTTGTTTTACTGTCTGTTTGAAATATTTTCCACTACAAAAATATAAGCATAATTTTTTTTAAGAAACTCTTCATGAAATAAGCATAAACTTGTTTCTGATTATAAAACGTTTAGTTTAAACAATTAAAAAAAAACAGTTGGTCTGCAAAACAACATGGTATAAAGTTGCATGATCTGATGTCGGATAAAATATTTTTATACAAGGTCCATAAGATGTTTTCTAAATACTGCAAGCGTAAAAATTTGTTTGTTGTTGTTGTTCTACATAATGCCGCTCGAAGAGTTGCTGACAAATCTTTATACTTTACTTGTTTATTTGTAACTTATTATTTAAATTAACTGAGATACCTTAATAAAATAAAACAAGCAATAGAATGCCAAGGTGGTTTTCACTATACTGATAAGTTGTGATATTTTTTTATTTCCTAAAAAATTAGATATTCTTGTTAACCACTTTTTATGCTATTTTATCTCACTTTGTATACATACATACACACTGTATGTAGACAAAGTTTACATACATACATGCACACTGTATGTAAGTATGCATGTTTGTAGGTATTTATGTATGAATGTATGTATGTATGTATGTATATATGTATGTATGTATGTATGTATGTATGTATGTATGTATGTATGTATGTATGTATGTATGTATGTATGTATGTATGTATGTATGTATGTATGTATGTATGTATGTATGTATGTATGTATGTATGTATGTATGTATGTATGTATGTATGTATGTATGTATGTATGTATGTATGTATGTATGTATGTATGTATGTATGTATGTATGTATGTATGTATGTATGTATGTATGTATGTATGTATGTATGTATGTATGTATGTATGTATGTATGTATGTATGTATGTATGTATGTATGTATGTATGTATGTATGTATGTATGTATGTATGTATGTATGTATGTATGTATGTATGTATGTATGTATAAGATATGTTTTTATAATTTTCAAATTAGTAGAACACTATACTATTATATGTTACTGGAAAGAGGATGAAGTATTTTAAAGGTGAATACATGTATATATATATATATATATATATATATATATATATATATATATATATATATATATATATATATATATATATATTTATATGTATATATATATATATATATATATATATATATATATATATATACATATATATGTTATATATATATATATATTTATATATATATATATATAAATATATATATATATATATTTATATATATTAATAATTTATATATGTATATATATATATATATATATATATATATATATATATATATATACATATATATATATATATATATATATATATATATATATATATATATACATATATATGCATATAT
Organism: Hydra vulgaris; assembly: GCF_038396675.1. Lineage (NCBI taxonomy): Eukaryota > Metazoa > Cnidaria > Hydrozoa > Anthoathecata > Hydridae > Hydra > Hydra vulgaris. The sequence goes on along the minus strand of NC_088920.1, from coordinate 57,701,213 downwards.
ATATATATATATATCTATCTATACATACATATATATATATATATATATATATATATATATATATATATATATATATATATATGTATACATTTACATATATATAAATATATATATATATATATATATATACATATATATATATATTTACACACACATATATATATATATATATATATATATATATATATATATATATATGTATATATATTTATATATATATATATGTATACATATATATTTGTAGGTATATATATATATATATATATATATATATATATATATATATATATATATATATATATATATATATATATATATTTATATAAATCTGTAGGGATATTGCCAAAGCCAGAGTTACATCATACTATTTCATAAACTTTTTAAAGTTTATGAAATAGTATGATGTAACTCTTGATGCATGTATCCATAATTTTGCTTACAAAATTATGGATACATGCATCAAACGTTATGTCTAAGAATATATTTTTCAATTATTATATTGTGGTTTGAATAATTACCTTTCTTTGTTTTACAAATGAATCCGAAACGATTATCACAACGAATATCATTCCAACCATTAGTAGTTATTTCAGAACAAAATTCATTTCCATTAAAGTTATCAGGTTCACCATTTTTCCAATTTATAAAAAGTGGTGTTGTATTATCAGTCCAAGAAAAAGATCTTTTAAGAGCGTTAAGTCCTTTTTAAATACCAAAAAATTAAAAAACAATTGAATTTAAGGAATGAGTTTAATTTAAAAAATGAGCAATGAGCAATGAGTCTAAAATAAAAATTAAAAACATACCAATCCAAAAGTACTGGTCTTTCATATTTTTACTTTTAAGGTGGTTTAAAATGAATAAATTTTCTGCTTGGTCTGTTACACTTAATAAACTTCCTCCCATATTTTTACATAAATAAAGAGCAGTTTGCCAATCTACGCCTTCATGTGCTACATTTCCACGAAAATAGTAGCAATAGCTGCCAAAGCAATAGCTCCCAAAGCAATAGTTGCCATTCGAACAAACATAAAAAAAAGCCTCTAAAATAAAACAATTTTAAAAAACTTAAGTATTTTGACTTCTGTAAAAGTATTAGTAAGGTAGTATAACATATTTTTGTAGTTTTAAAATAGCTTTAATAGTATAAAACTTGCTTTAAGTAAAATCATACATGAAAACGACATGTTGTGAAGATTGTCATATTTTGAATTAATGAAATAAAAAAAAAATTTTAAATAGCCATATTTCTTTTCGTAAATATGAATGAGGTTTTAGCTTCGGAAATGTAATATAGTGTTCAGAAATGCAATATAGATGTAAAGTGCCTACATCATAAGCAAGATCTTACTTGTGATGTAGGCAATTTACATCTATGAAGTTCTTCAGAAGTTCTAAATTTTTACTACAACACTTATACCATGCGTAACTTAAAGCCGTAGTGATTTGTGGTAGAGCGTTTGCTTGCAAAGCAGAGAAGAAATTTTAAGTTATATCCCCACAACGTTTCTTAACTTGAGACGTTGTGGGGATTGAACGCTGCGTAGGGCCTAGCAGTACCACGTTTAACTGGTTTCTCTGTGCAGCGGCCTTCTACGTCAAGGTTCGTGTTATGGAGTTAAAGAGTTTAGAGAGGGTGGTATCCACAATAAAGATAAAAAAAGTAAAACTAGTAGCCTCCTAAACTCAAGTAGCCCCTTGGCGTAGGAGGGGTAAACAAATTTATTTAAAGAAACTACTACTTTCTTCATGCCAATGTCAATGTTATTCTTATGTTTTGCCGTATATATAACATTTGCAAATTTTGTAAATTAAAGATGTAATATTAACAAGCGTCGTGAGTCAAAATATATAATGAAATTTATCATTTTTTTATATTAATAAATTGTACGAGCCGGACTTCAAGATTGTAATGATCTTTTGGCGAAGCCCTAATAATATAATTAATATATATAATGTTTATTTTAAATATAGTTATATATTAGGAACAGATATACTTTGATAGTCTTTAAATTGGAATAAACTCATAATAAAAACTAAACTCAAAATAAGCTCAGGATAAAATTTAGATATAACAAGATGCAGTATAATAACTAAATTTGTTAAGAAAAAAAGTCAAGTGTGTTTTTTCTTTACAACTTTAGTTATTATGTATATTATTTATATATACATTGAGTACTTGGCATAGAGAGTCTATGCCTGCGTTAAGTTTAGCAACTTTCACGGCTTTCTTTGGTGCTTTTTCTTCATCTTTTCGTTTGAAGAACTTGATCACACATTTTTCGGTAATATATTTTCCGCTAAGTTTTAAAATGATGCACTGCTTCAATTTCTTAACATGCGAGATAGAATTGAAACAGTTTTTTCTTGCTTGAAAAAAATGTTTTAACACTATCACGATACTGTTTTTGCAACACTCAACACATGCTTGATACCAATCAAAACTTGAAGCTGATGTATTTGAGAAATATGGTAATTGATGTGTAGTTGGAGTAGGTGCTGCGGCGACTGTTGAAGATAATGAAGCTGTGTCTGAGTAAGATGGTGTAGGTGCTGTGGAGGTTGCTAAAGTTAATGAAGGTCGATTAAACGTTTGTGTGATTGCTAATGTCGTATAATTTATGTTGTTTTTATTAGGTAGAAATAAGCCAGTGTACTGAATATCAGCAATTGCATGAAAGCATGTAAACCACTCTTGTTTATAAACTTTGGCATATATATAATTCTGACATATATAAAGTTCGCCGAATGGTCACACACGAGCAATGAACGTCTGAGGGAAGTAATGAAGTACATTAGAATAAAGGAGAAGTATTTTTCAAACAAGCATATTTTGACAGTTGTCAAGACAAAAATAAAGATTAAAAGAGGAATATTTAAAATAAGACAGACAATGCACCTAAACAGTACAAACAATAAAAATAAAAAATAAATTGTTATATAAATACTAATATGAACTAAGATAAACAAAAAATATATCACCAAACAAAAAATAAATAAAACAAAAAATACATTAAAAAATAAAAAGTATGCATACAACAATGAAAGGCCTCAGAATGGAAAAAAAACATTAATGCCAATGTGTAAACATAATTCGTGTAGTGATTAAGTAATAAATGTCTCCTCAGAGTCGCGTCTATTATTACTGGCGTTTCGATGAGGATCAGCACTTATAACTAGTTTATCCCGTCAGATAAACGTCATCGCCACTTATGCTTTACCCCGCGACTTACGCCTATTCCATACTGCAGTAAAAAAAGATTCAGTACAAATAGCCAAAACCCGACCAAACCCAAATTTGTAAAGCACTAATATTTTTTTGATGATACGAAAAGTGTTAATCTACTGCACAATATAAGTAAAAATAGTTAAATAAATCACTTACCATACCAACGGTAGAAAAAACTACGCACAATAAATTAAAATTCAATTAAAAACGCCAGAAACAAAACTAAAAACAACTAAAGTGTGTAAACAGAAAATGCTATGAATTTTTCCTAAGACCATTCAAACCACATAGGTACTTCCAGCACAAATAAACCAAAAACAATCAAATGGCAATATATCCTATTAAAAACCCTTTTAAAATAAAATAAAATTTAATGGAGTATTAAAAATACTCTAACGTTGTCATAGACACATCATTCGAATTTTGTTCACCAATCTAAAGTGTAAGAAAATGAAACAACCCGCGCAACTTAAAATCATAACTAAAAATCAAGTATATTAGAAAGTAGAAAAAAACATATATATATATATATATATATATATATATATATATATATATATATATATATAAATAAGCCAGAAAAATATAAAAAATATATAAAGAAATAATCCTTACAATTTAAGTCTTTGTAATACTTTGTAAGAATTTTTTCCCGTGCTTGTTTGACATGACAATAGACACCTCTATCTAATGTTTGTAGAATATGCGAAGAATGCTCTGGTAAACAAATCAAGATTATATTGTGTTTTTTGCACAACCATACCGCTTCCGAAGCTACTTGAGTTGTACGCCCATCTAATCCTAAAATATGAATACCAATAATTTTGCTCAGTTTCGGGTATAAATACATCTTTTAGCTATTCAATAAACGCATCTTGCTCCATCCAACCTTATTATGAAATTGAATATTTGGTGCCAACTGGACCACCTCTTGCCCAAAAAGGACGAAAGTTTCTTTTAATTTTGTATATCATAAATGGTGGTGCAAAATGTTGCAGCATTTGTTTACAATATAATGCCTTTTTTCATTGTTGCCAGTAAGTTTAAATGCACATCTTGTCCCTTTTTGACACACTACGGTTGTTTTACTTTGATCACGCGAAAAACCTGCTTCATCACAATTCCAAATATGCGACCCAGAAGTTATACCAGTGCAATTGATTTTCGCGTTTAAGGTAGCCACATTCAAATTCAAAGATTTCATTTCGGGTTAAACCATAACCCCAGTCACCAAGTAATTGGAACGCATACACCATCAATCTTTCTGTTTCATTTGAATGTACCGTTGTTGTACCTGAGCCTTGGAAGACTTTGTTGCTTTTCTTTTTGCGACCTTTGAGCGTTGAGACTGGAACGCCATGTTTGAATGCAGGTTTCGTCAGTGGTGTTTTATTTTTCTTTATATCAGCTAATGCGGCTAGTATATCGTCTTCCTTGTATGCTTTTGTTTTTTTAGTTGGCAGGTAAAAGTGAGTGAGTTAAATTGAATTGAGGTAGTGATGATTATATTGAGAAATCATATAATAATTGGTTTTTAATGTGTATGAGAGAATAATATTAACAAATAACATTATATTTTATTCATAACTCAACCGAAATTAACACTAAGCTAATTAGATAAAGATAGGAGTTTAGCCACTTACAAAAAACTAAACTAAGTAATTATTTGAGTGTGCGGTTTTTTTATTTATTTTTTTATTTATACTATTTTTTTATTTATACTATCAGAATTAAAATTAAATTCCCAACAAGATAGTGCTAAAATTGTTTTTATATCAGCTTCAGTTCAAGCGCTCTTATGTTTGCAACGATAAAAATTATATAAAAAACTTTGACTTCCCGTTAAAGTTGTATAAAAAAAATTAATAGAGTTGAATTGGCATATGATTTTATCAATATAGAGGAGAAAGTTCTGTATTTGAATCTACTTTTGTTTTTTTCATTGCCATATCCGTTTAGCTTTTATTTAATAATTTTGATCAGTGTGCAGAGTGATATGGTGAGCGGTTTGGCCCGGTTTTACACTATATTTTCTATTTTTAGAAAGAGTAAAATATTGGTATTGTGTATCTTTGCTGGTTGGAACGAAATAAAGTGTATTTTTTTTTTTCAATGTTTAGGGACAATTTGTTCATTTTAATCAATATATTTAATTTTTGGAGTTCTATGTTTATCATATCGATCCTTAATGATTGTCGAAGAGTAAAATAAATTTGTATCGTCTAAAAGCATTATAAATATAAATTTGCTAGAAACTTATGGAAGGTCGTTCATATAGAGTAGGAATAAAAGAGGAGCAAGAATGGAACCTTGGGGTAAACCGCAAGTTAATTTTAATAATTTAGTGTGGTAATTATTATCTGTAATAACACACTGTTGTCTGTTATAAAGGTAACTTTTAAATCACTGCAGTGTATGGTTTTTTGATCCATATTTTTTCAATTTTGTTAGTAGGATTTCATAATCTGTTGTGTCGAATGCTTTTGAAAAGTCTACAAAGACTCCTAATACGAATAATTTTTCACAAATTGGTTCCATATCCTGTTGGTGAGATCTACAATATTATGCTCTGTTGAGTGCTGAGTTTGAAAACCATACTGTATTCATTCAGGACTTTATTTGTGATTAAGTATTTATATAAACGATTGTAGATTATTCGTTTAGGGAGTTTTAAAAATACGGGAAGGATTGATATTGATGTAGGTTATTTTTCCACCCCTCTTTTGTTAGCTCTTTGGTCATAAGAAATAAGATTATAGTTAGGGATTTGGATGTTTGAGTTTGTAATAGAATTTTCGTCAGAATACCAAGTTTCTGTAAGACAAATCATGCTGAAGGAATATTTGCATTCGATAAGGAAAATTTTTAACTTATCGATATTTGTATTTAAGCTCCTAATGTTTATGTGTATTACTCGCCTATATTGTTATGAAGATCAGTCTTAAACGTTTTAGTATTAAAGTATAGATCCAGGTCCATTAAAAATAATATTTTTAATCTATTATTAGGAAGTCATTAGGGAAAAAAAAGTCATGACATTAAATTAAAATTTTTTAGCAGAATTCGATTTGCGTAAAACTATTTTTGAAAGCGCGTATTTTTTAAATCTCGACTAAAAATTGTACCATATTTTAAAAGAACGTATTTACTTTCGCTACGTAACTTTTTTACTTCTTTCCTAAGCTTCCTTCAATGTTCGATAGTTTCTTAGGCAAAGTTTATGTTTATGTAAATGTCAGTTCCTTTAAGATATTTTACTGAATTGAGTATTTTGTTTTTGTCGTCGAAGTTCAGAAGTTTTAAAATTATTGTTTTTGGTTTTTCTTTTGACCGATGCGATTTTTCTATTTATATACGATTTCTATTTATTATACAATTTTATTTGATATTTTTAGTTGATTATTAAAGATTTCTTTTACTACATTTTCACAATCGTTCACAGCTTTCTCCTGGAGACTCTTTTAGTCCTTCTATTCTTAGATTATTTCTTCTGAAATTCAACTAGTCTATTGATTTTTTATATAATATATTTGTTTGATTGTAATAATATTTTTTTAAATGTGATATATTTTCTAAAGTTTTATCCTCTTGAAAGCAAAGGCTGTCGTTTATGTCATTTAGGTCTTTTTCAATATTACATTTTTTCGACTTGTTGTTATTAGTTTCTTTCTCTATTGTTTGTAGCAACTATAATTTTGAGGTTTGCACTCATTATCGAGGTATATAATTTTTCCTGCTCTTTAAGCAGTCGTTTAGATTCTTTAAGCATTCATTTTTTGTGTTCCTCAAGCTTATAATATAATAATATATTAAAATAAATAAGATAAAACTAACCGAAAAAAAAAAAAGTTGGAGACAAATTTATTTAAAAAAACTACAGCTTTTTCATGCCCTGTTTGGTTTGTGATGTCAATTATTTAGAGTTAAGAGAGAGTTATAGCAACAATTTAAAATAAAAAAACAATTAATCTATTTATTTTTAGCGGCCCACTCGGCCTTAATGTATAAATAAATAAAATGTTTTGATTATTTAGGTAAATAAAAGATTGATAGACTTTTTATGAAAAGTTAGAAAGAATTTTCATTTGCATTCTTATAGCGTTGTTATAGTATAGATACTCTAAATTCAGAAAAAAAAATCGTATGGCATGTGTTCTTAAATCAACTAAATAGCTATGCAATATCTTCAATATTGTTTATATTGCATTTTTCATTTTCACCAAACTATTGAAATGGTTAAAAACGGAAGTTTTTTTTACTGAAAATCTATTTTATGCTTGTATATATGTATGTATGTATGTATGTATGTATGTATGTATGTATGTATGTATGTATATATATATATATATATATATATATATATATATATATATATTTATATATATATATATATATATATAAATATATATATATATATATATATAAATATATATATATATATATATACAGCGGTGGCCAAAAGTATGGAAACTTTTCAAAAATGCTTTTTATTTATTTATAAAAAATGCAACACTTACTACATATTATGCATATGTTTATTGAAGTCGTAATACAACTTTTTGATAAAATAAAACATTTTTTTTTTATTAACATATACAAAAAAAATTAAATTTTTGAATTAGGCCTGGTCTAAATTATGGAAACTTATGACCATTTTAAATGTTCCCTTGCAAACAATAATCTACCCATCTTATTTTTCTTAGAAATCAACGGTTTTTTGACAGCCACTCTTCCAAATAAGCCCGCATCATTTAACTTTCTTCGAACTGTCCTGTTGATAATAAAACTCCATGCTGTTCCAAGATTTCTTCTTTTATATCCTTTGATGACTTTCTAGGATCTTTTGTAGAAGTATTTTTTATAACTTTATCCAATCTTTTTGTTGTTTTTCTTGGTCTACCAGGTTTCATTTTCACTTCCACAGTTTCCCTTTCTTTGACTTTTTTAATAAGTTTTGATACTGTACCTTTTGGAACTTGAAAATTTCGACTAATATCAATTGGTTTATTACCGTTTTTAAAACAATCAACTATTTTATTTTTAATATCACTAGAATAATATATTTGCGGTGCCATACTGATTAATATAAAAATAAACTACGGCGGCCTATCCATCCCGATAGGCGGTCGTCTTGAAACCACTGCTTGACTACTTTTGCAGTGTGCTTCGGATCATTGTCTTGCTGAAAAACCCATTTTATTGGCATACTCCATTCAGCATGAGGTAACATAACATCTTGTAGGTTATTTTTATACATGAAACGGTCCATTATTCCATCGTTTCGATGTATTGGACCAAGACCGTTAGCAGAAAAACACCCCCAGACCATTTCATTGCCTCCACTATGCTTCACGGTCTTATGGCAGTAACGTAAATCAAGGCGTTTTCCGGCCAGTCGACGTACACGGCAAATGCCATTGCTCCTAATAATGTTGAACTTCGATTCATCACTGAACAGGGCAGTTCGCCATTTCTGCACGTTCCAGTCAATATGAGATGTAGCAAACAGGGGTCTTTTCTTCTGGGTTTTTTTAGTGAAATCAGCGGTTTCTTTGCAGTTTGATGAGAAAACAATCCGGCTTCAACAGAACGTCGTCTTATTGTTCGGTCCGATACAAGCAGCTCTAATTGCTTTTGTATCTCGACTGATGATATCCAGGGATCCTTCTTGACGGATCTGACAATCTTAGAATCTTCTTTGTGTGAACCTGTACTAGATAATTCTAGATGCTTCTTTTCGATGCTTTTGGAAGCTTCTGGATGCATCTGGATACTTCTAAATGTTTCTGGATTTTTCTGGATGCTGCTAAATGCTTCCAGATGCTTCTCCTGGAAACATCTGGAAGCTTCTGCATGCTTCTGGAAACTTCGGGATACTTTCTTTATTTATTAAAAAGCTTTCGTGACGTTGACACGGACCAGACTTAGGAAAATGAAACAAACCAAAAGAGTTGCACTTGATTTGTCTGCTGCAAAATGACACTTGTCAACAAAATTCTGCCTGTGTGCTGTCACCTGTCAGCTGCTTGCTCATGTCATGGCATGCTATGACTCCAGACTCCTGAACTGTTTGCTGTGGTAGTATAGTTCGTTTCGTTTTTAAGACATGCAAAATTAAGAGTACTTTTTATCATTGTTCGATGTTGGTTGCAAATGTTTTGTCCAAAACTGTATATATATATATATATATATATATATATATATATATATATATATATATATATATATATATATATATATATATATTATATATATATATATATATTTATATATATATATATATTTATATATATATATATATATATTTATATATACAGTATTTGGTGTTGCTTGCAAATGTTTCGTCCAATACTGTATATATATATATATATATATATATATATATATATATATATATATATATATATATATATATATATATATATATATATATATATATATATATATATATATATCTATATAAATATATATATATATATATATATATATATATATATATATATATATATATATATATATATATATATATATATACATATATATACAGTATTGGACAAAACATTTGCAACCAACATCGAACAATGCTAAAAAGTGTTCTTAATTTTGCATGTCTTAAAAACGAAACGAACTATACTACCGCACCAAACAGTTCAGGAGTCTGGACTTATAGCATGCCATGACATGAGCTATCAGCTGACAGGTGACAGCACAGAGGCAGAATTTTGTTGACAAGTGTCATTTTGCAGCAGACAAAACAAGTGCAACTTTTTTGATTTGTTTCATTTTTTTAAGTCTGGTCCATGTCAACTTCACGGAAGTTTTTTAATAAATAAAGGAAGTATCCAGAAGTTTCTAGAAGTTTCCAAAAGCATGCAGAAGTTTCCAGAAGAAGCATCTGGAAGCATCTAGTACCATCCAGAAATATCCAGAAACATTAGAAGCATCCAGACGCATCCAGAAGCTTCCAGAAGCATCGAAAAGAAGCATCTAGAAATTTACAGAACAGGTTTACACAAGTTTATTTTACTATGTAAGAGACATGTAAATCGGCATGTAACTCAGTCAGTATATGGAAGTCAATCAGTCAGTATTATCAAGACAGTTTATCGAAGTGAGTTTTATCAAAGTGTTTTATCGAAGAACATCAATACAAGAAGTGAAATACAACAAGAGTTTCATTACATCAATACAGTCTACATCCAACCAAGACGTTGTGTTCCACAGAGCATTTTTGTACATCAGAAGGTAAATGCAATACGGTAAGCCTTGAGAAGCGTGATTGGTTATCTTTTTTATTTTTTTGACTTTAAGTGCAAAATTGGCTCCCGACAGTCTTGGATTGGAACTAAGAAAGAAAATTAATGGCGATTACATAAGTGGAATGTCATAAAAATGTATTTGTGATAAATATCGCGTGAAAAAATGGACCGTATCAAAACTATGTTCCAAATATCGTTCTACGGAGAAGTTGGCAACAGATAACAAAGGTGGAAGACCGCGTTCCACCACTTCTAGAGAGGATTCTATGATCTTCAGATCCGTCAAAAAGGATCCTTGGATATCATCAGTCGAGATGCAAAAGCAATTAGAGCTGCCTGTATGGGACCGAACAATCAGACAACGTGCTGTAGAAGCCGGATTGTTTTATCGATGCTCTGCAAAGAAACCGTGAATTCACTAAAAAAACCCAGAAGAAAAGACTCCTGTTTGCTACATCTCATATTGACTGGAATGTGCAAAAATGGCAAACTGTCCTGTTCAGTGATAAATCGAAGTTCAACATCATTAGGAGTGATGGCATTTGCCGTGTACGTCGACCGGCCAAAAAACGTATCGATTTACGTGACTGCAATAAGACTGTGAAGCATGGTGGACACAATGTAATGGTCTGGGGGTGTTTTTCTGCTAACGGTCTAGGTCCAATACATCAAAACGATGGATTAACGGACTGTTTCATGTATAAAAATTTCCTGAAAGATGTTATGTTACCTCATGCTGAATGGAATATGCCAATAAAATGGGTTTTTCAGCAAGACAACGATACGAAATACACTGCAAAAGTAGTCAAGCAGTGGTTTTAAGACAACCACCTATCGGTGATGGATTGGCCGCCTTAATCTCCGGATGTCAACCCTTTCGAGAACCTGCGGGAGATCGTCAACCGCAGAATTTATCGTGAAGGTGTTCGTAATAAGTATTAATTGTTTGAACAAATTCAAAAGGGCCTGGGCAGCGATTCCACAAAGTTTCATTGATCACCTGATCTAATCTATGCCTCGAAGATGCAAGGCTGTGATCGACAACAAAGGATTCGCCACAAAATATTGATCACGAAATACAGCTTGGTCAAAATTTTGTCAAGTTGCACTTGTTTTGTCCAGAAGGAAATCAACTTTTTTTAATACTTTTGATTAATTTATTAATTTTCGTGTACAAATAATGAACTTTGTGATAAAGAAAACTTGAAGGACTTTGTCTCTAAACAGTTACCTATTTATTTCTCTGAATTGAAAAAATGCAGCCCTTTTATATAAAGAAACTAAATTAGCATTATTTTGTTGCACTCGTTTTGTCCGATACTGTATATATATATATAAATATATATGAATATATATATATATATATATATATATTTATATATATATATATATACATATATATATATATATATATATATATTTACATATATATTTATTATATTTATACAACATTTTTTGACTGAAACAGTTGAAATGTGGCTGGCTACACATCATTGTCGGCCGTGTTTAACTGAGAAACGCATTCAGATCCTTTTATGAAGTAAGTTTATGTTTATTCTACATTTTTGTGTTATTAGGATATTTAAACAACTAAATATTACTTATTATTTTATTTAACTGAGGTAGGCAGGCTTTGTGAGAAAAAAAATTTTTCTAACTGTTTATATTAACTATTTTTTTTAATTTTATATTTTTGTTTCGTTTCCTGTTTTATTTTGCATTCATGAATTTCAAAGTTATGTTCATTAAATTTTGAAATTGTCTGGATTTTATTCCGCATTTTTTTTTGTGTGCTTCTAATGTAATTTCATTAAATATTTTAATGAGAGATAAATAGTTTTTAATTGGTTACATATTATTAACTTATTATCAAGATATTATTCAATTGGTTAACTTTTTTATTATCAAAGTTTATTATTGGTTACAATAGTTTTATTATTGAAAGACCTCCAGGAATCTAAAGACTGGTACTATTGTGAATAAAATGTATAAACAGCTACAAAAATGTATTTTTAGGAATTATAATTAATAAATTCAAACGACTAATGGCATATGTTACATTATATAAGTAATGAACTTAAGTGTTCAGAAATCTGAATTTACAGACTTAAATGTTTTTTATTATTAGTTTTTTAAACAAGTGTTATTGTATATCCCAAAAAACTGTGTTTTTCCCATTTTTATTCATTAATATTCATATATATTTTGCATGTTCAAAAACAAAATTAATTTGTAGCTTTCTTTTCAAAGTTGATAAACATCTGATACGTGGTATCAAATATACTTTGTATGAGGTAATAGTAATTTGATTCAAGGTATCAGATTATTAAAAACCTTGATGTTTGTGTTAAGGTTATCTAAGTAAAGCCATGATCCAAGCAGGGGTGCGGAGTCCTTAAAGGACTCCGGATTTGTATGTCACAAAAAGATTACTTCAAGTATTATAAATTTCAAAATTTTTATCGCAGATGTAATGACTTGCAAGGCTGCTCAGTTTTATGGTTTTTTCTTAAAAATTCGTGATGGCAAACATCAAAAAGAATTTACAAGAAACAATTTTTTAGTTTTATTTTATTTCTAAAAATCCTTGTCCACTTTGATGTATCTCCATTTTAGAAATTGTATTTGTTCAAATTAGTATATATATTTTTTTAGACTCGGATTTTATTTATATTATTTCATGATATTTTCAAATAACCTTCATTTAAAAGATGGCCTAATCAAAATATGAAAATAATTTTTTTCTATTAGTTTTTATAAATATTACCTGTTATAAAAGTATCAATAAGATGACACTTTTCTTAATGCTATGCTTTTTATTTATTTTTGATAAATTAAGGTGTAGATGTTTATAGTAGTTCTATTGGTTTAACGTAAAGTTACTGTTACCTATTTAATCCACAACATATTCAATGCTAGGCTGTTCAACAAGCAAATCAAATTACATTGTAGATTTATGAAATAGAATTTACAAATTAAATGTAAATAGAACATGAATGATAAACTGATAAAACGTTAGTAATTTTTTATTTTTGTTTTTTATGAATTGGCAGGGTGCACTTGATGGCTTACTTTCCAAAAACAATATCAAAAGAATCTTCAACTACAAACCAATTTCAAGTAATTTTCATAGCAGCATTTTCTAGGAAAAGTTTTTCCTTTATTTTATTTTCTTATTAGATTACTTATATTTCATAACTTCATTGAATAATTTTTGGAGATTGTTTAACTTTGGTGTTTGTTTGTTGAAAAATTTTAAGTTTCAAAAATTTTATTATATATAAATTTTTAGTTTTTAAATAATTAATTTTTATTAAGAACTACAATTATAAACGGAGTATCCAATTTTCGTAATATTTTTTCTGCAAATTTTAATTTGATATTATGTTATTAATGTACAAGTATAATCTGAAGATATAATTAAAAAAATGGTAGGATGAGGTACATAAACATACGCTTTGTCTTTTTATAAATAATATTCACGTTTAGCGCAAAATGTCTGTATTGATAGAAACCACTCGCAAAAACTTTTGATATTGATTGGTCTATTAAAATTTTACTGTTATTTTCACATGGCAGACTGGCAATCGGGAGACTTTTGAACAAAAATTAATGCCGTGTTTAACTGAAAGATTATTTACTTGTGCAATAGAAACAAAGCATTGGCCTAATGTGTTAAGTTAAAAAATTAGACTCTTGAAAATAACTTTGATGTTTCCAAGAGTAAAGGGTTCTTACCAATTCAATACAGGCATAATTAATTTTATACCCTTAACAAAAAGAAATTATAGTTATTCAGCATTAAGGTATTATTTGTTTGCTTTAACTTTTTTAAAAACTTTAATTAAAATAATATCACAAAATTGACCTAGATGTTAGATCCATGTTAGATTTTAACGTTATTTGTTGCTGTTTTAAAACGTATTAAAAATTAATTAAACAGTGTTTAACTAATTGTTAATACATTTTTCAACAGATTTATTTTCTTGGTAATGTCTAAAAAATTAAAATATTTATTAAACGTAAAAATAAATTTAATAAGAAGTTATGTTAAATACTAAAACATAATGTTTCTAAAAAAAAAAAGAATTATTAAAATTATACTAATTATTTTGTAATTAATACTGCATTTTAGTATGTTATATTTATTGTTATATTTCAATATATTTTACTATTATTGTCAGGTTTACTGAAGATGGAAAATTGTCTTTACATCTCAGTCTCTTTGATTTTAAATGACACTAAGCATACTTCAAAAATTCGAAGATTACTTACGTCAATTGAATTTCTTGAAAACAATAATTTTTACACAAGTTATTATTATTTTTGGAATTTTAAGTCAAGTAATGTTGATTCAATATTTATATATTTATAATGCAACAATAACTCAAAATACATATGGATCAACTTTGATCTCATGTGTATAATCCGATGTATTTTATTTGATGTTGATCTAATGATCTGTTTTATATATATATATATATATATATATATATAAATATATATATATATATATATATATATATATATATATATATATATATATATATATATATATATAATATATATATATATATATATATATATATATATATATAATATGAAAAAAGGAGAATACGTTATTAAAAAATATCAAAGAAAGTTATTGATACACGTCTGCAACGAAGTAAAATATAGATTTTTTACAAGTAAAAGTGTTATAAAAAATATTTGTTATAATTTAGACAAAATTTAGACACTAAATCATTATAAAATTATTGAAAATACTACGAAAATTTAAAAAACATCGCTACGCAATTAAAAAGAAACATGTAGAAGAAAAATTTGAAAAACTTTATTAATGACTTACAAAAAACAAAAACAATTAAACGGATTAAATAAAAATATAGTTAAATCTGCAATTTTAATTTTAACGCAAACTCAGTTAGACACCCCCGCAACAAACTTCCTGGGTTTTAGACCAAATTTTGCACAATTGTTTAAAAAGTTCCCGTATGCGGAAATTTTACCACCGGTCAAATCTTTTGCCTTACGTTAAGAAAAAGAAAATAAAAAATCAGATGCAGTTAAGATTCGACGAAACGTGAAAAAAATTATTTTCAAAAACTTGAAAACCCCGATTACACGATAGTTTAACAAAGCACAAAGATTATCTTTAAATAATTAAATAAAAAAATGAATGGTTTAGCAATTTATCCATTTGATAAATGAACAGGGTTTGTACTAATAAGTGAAGTGGAGGCATTTTAAAAGTTAGAAGAGAAAATCAAACATACAGTAACTATGACCCTACTCAGACCCTTTTGACTAAATTTCAGAAACTATAATGCAAGATATGAAAACAAAGAAAAGTTAAAAAAACTAGGCTATCCAATAGGGCCAGTCATTTCTACCATTGGTATCCCATCATATGAATTATCAGAGTATCTTGTAAAACTTATACAACTAACCTTAAGCAAAAATAAAACAAGATTTCTAATCAAAATCTTGGTTAATTGATCCTATTGAAATTCAAGTCTCTTTTGATGTGGAGGCGTTTTATCCCTCTATTTCGTTTGACAGAGTAATTCCTGTGATTATTTGATATTTTTAACAACGCCATTGATAATCTTTAAAGAAAAACTAAAATACCTCTTAGTGATATACATGAAATAATCAAAGTCTGCCTCAATCAATGTTATTTTTCACACAAAAACAAAACAAGATCTATACCAAATTTGTGACCTATAAGACTGTTCTTTATGGTCGTAGTTGCTAAAGCGTTTTTAAAGCATTTGTAAGTAAAAGCTCTAGTTATTGCTGAGGTTGGTTATTTTTTTCCAAAGACTTACAGAAGGTATGCAGATAATAGTCATCTATATTTATATTCAATTTATTTAACATTTTTGTTTCATAAACATATAAGTTTGCTGTAAAATAAACTTATATGTGTAATTTGAAAAAAACTTTTAAACATTTTTAGTTTATTTTTCGTCTTTTAGTTTAAAATCTTATAAGTGATGTTTAAAAAAGTTCTACAACAAGATTAAAAATTAAACAGATAAATCTATTACCTCTTTTTATTTTACAAATAAATCCAAAATGACTATCACAAACATGATCATTCCAACCATAGGAATTTATTACTACACAGCTCTCTGTACCTAATTGATTATCAGGCTGACCCTGCGTCCAATTAAAAAATTGTGAAGCTGTATTATCAGACCACACAAAGGTTCTTTGGAGAGCATTGAAACCTTTAAAAGAAATGAAATATTTTAAGAAAGAAATCTTTTTGCATAAAATTATCAAAAAGTTTAAAAATAAAATTCTAATACCAATCCAAAAACGTTGATTTTTCATGTTTTCCTTTTTAAGGTTGTTTACAATAAATGAATTTTCTGCTTGATCTGCAACACTTAACAAATTTCCTCCAATGTTTAAACAAGATAAAAGAGAATCCAACCAATTTTTTCCAGGTTGAGTTGCATTTTCACTATAGAAAAAGTAGCAATACTTTCCATATGCACTCCAGCCATTAGGGCAAGTAATATCAAAAATTTCTATATAAAAAAAACTAATTTATAAATAACTCATTTACTTGTGTTACTTTTAACAAAGCTCCGAGTTTTTAAACTTAGTTTTATTTTGTTAATTTGCAAACATTTCACAATGTTATCCTTAGGATCTAATAAATATATATAATTACAATATGAATCGGGTAATTAGAATACAAAAATTTCTTATCATCAAGCCTCTTCATGAGATAGAAAAAAAAATATATATAGTTTTAATATTATACAAAAGAGTGAGTCTAAAAAGTTTAAAAAAAAGTTAAAAAAATTAAAAATTAAAAAGTTTGAATAAAAGTTATAAAGTTTGCGAAAAAAAAAAATTCTTTTAAATTAAAATAAAAATAAAAAGTTTACAAATCGCTACTTATACGTACCTTATACGCTACTTATACGCTACCTTATACGCTACTTATACGCTACTTATACGTACGTAATATAACTTATATATAAAAATAGGATATAGTATAACGTAAATATAAAAATTTACAAATCGGTACATATATGCATATATATTCAATACAATACGTAATATATATTTATATATTTTAAAAAAATTTAAAACTTAAGAAGGGTCAAAATATTTTCAAGATATAAATTCATCTGTTTGTATTTTTTATACAAAATTAACACAGAGAGACAAAAACAACAAGATTATCACAAAATAAAGCTCTTTTAAAAAATCAAACAAAAGAGTGTACGTTTTGTTGAAATTTAGTAATGGTTTTTTTATAGTCTTTTTAAATATATCAATAGATTTTAATTTTTTTATACTTTTGTCAAGCACAGTGTTCCACAAGCATGGACCTCGAAATGAATTTTAGAAGTCAGATTTTTTTAGTGATGTTTGTGGAATGTAGTAATTACTTACTGAGTGTTTTGTTTCATATTTATGATTAATTATTGAAAAATGTTATAAAGATATTTTCGAATTATTTCATTTTGAAGTTTAAACATAAATGACAAGAAATGGTAGATAATTAGTTCATATACGTTTAAAGCATTTATTTCCTTGAGTAACAGCTCAGCACTTTTATACCTATCTGCACCCAAAACTAATCGACTCGCTTGTTTTTGTTTGTATAAATATTAATGGTTAATATAAATGTTAATGGTTTGGTTATAAATGTTAAAAGCAAAAATATAATTAACCTTAAAATGGCACAATACATTCCGTGGTTATTAAAGAAATATTAGGACCAAGTTAATGTTAAAGAATGTATAAGTGGAAAGGTCGTTAAATTTTTTAACACAATTGCATATATAGATTTATTAAACGTGAGTGCGCAAATGTATAATAAATGAACAAATCAATGATGATGAAGCAAAACAAGTTTTTAAATTGTTGTTATATTAGTGCGTTTGAAGCATTGAAGCAAATATTTAAGTTTTCTAATAGTCATTAGTCCAATTGCTATCTGCTTTAACTATATCGTCATAAGAATCAGATACTGGATTTAAAGAAACAACAAATGGTTTTAAATAGTATTGTTTAACGTGGTACACTCTTAATTGCATGGTTTAAGTAAAGTTCTTTTAAGATAAATTATTTTATTATTTACATGTAAATAATCTCCAGCATTTTATATTTGAAAATAATCATTTTAAACTCAAGTCAAAGGGGGACTAATAAGTTTCAGTGAGAGTGTATAAAGTTAATTCAACAGATAATTTTATTTTTTTTAGATTATTACTTTTGCAAACAAAAAAATCCAAATTTTGAAGGATGTAAGTACTGTTAGTTGTGAGGATATCGAAGGAGTTAGTGAATCATGCGTTTTAGAAAGTTTATTATAAAACGTCATAGAACTTCTGAAAACACTTTCTGAGGCTATATTAAAGCCCATTTATTATTCTGTTTTGTAAACCTGACAAGCCTTTGCATCTGTAAAATGTATATGAAACTTTTACAAAAAAAAAAAATTGTATTGATTAATTGTTGTCTGTCATAACTGCCAAACAAGCTACTCTTTTTTAGATTAAATAGCTCACTAATCAAAATGGTACAACGTTGGCTTTTTAAAATTCCTGTTATTGATAAACACATAGATAAAGAAAATTTAAATCTAAATGTTAAATATTCAATTGACAGAAAAAAAAATTTAATAAGCCTGTTGCCCCATATAAATCAGTACTAATCAGCTTAGAGCGGAAAAACTTTAATGCGTAACTATTTAACTGTTTAAACAAGCATGAGGGATGTTAAACCTATAGTTTCATAAAAGCACATCTTATGTAACTCTTAGCTCTACAAATGGACACTTTATATCAGGTTAGTTTGTATTTGTTTAATAAAAAACCCATGGTATCATTTCAAATATGTAATTGATAAGTTGTTTAAAGGCATTTGCAAAAACATCTTTCAATTAGGATTAAAAGTATTTCTTATAGGTGTAGACAATTACTATCTGTTGTGGAAAGGGAGCAAACAAGCTGAAGTTTGAGAAACATACACAAAATGTTCTTTACATTAGCATTGGTTGCAGATGTATTTATTTACTGAAAGTATGAGAATACACGAGAACGAAAAATTTTGCTGCTGCCTATAAAAACTTGATTGCGTATCAATATATATTTTTAAAGAGAAAGATTTTTTTAAAGAAAGTGTTATAATACCACGACTGATGAAATATTTAAAAAAAGAGCCATTTGTAAAAAAATTATTGGAAATCCTTAAAAAATGATTATTCTAAACGTATAATTTTAATACCCATTCATTGTAAATCAATAACAAAGTATTTAACATTTTTTTAACATAAAGTATTTAAAAAGAGATTAAACTTATTTAAGTACTAATCAAATTTTGACTGTCTAGCCGAATAAAAGAATTCAATAACTTTTCTGTTTATTAACTTTATCCTGTTTGCTATCTTGTTATTTAAAATTAAAATCCTAATGTGTTATTATTTTTTTTAGGAAAAAACATAATAACACATAATAATCATAATTTCTTCAAAATAGTTACACAGCTACAGAGCTTTTACAGGTGTTCGGGTTTAAGTTGACCAATAATTTCTTGGATCTAGATAGCTTCAACTAAAATCTATTTTAACTTTAATGAAAAATTGTAATATATATTTACGATCAAATAAGGTTATGGTCAAACGTTTAATAGTGATTACTGCAAATATTAACAAATTGTGTTTCTCTCATGGCCAGCAATATGTTGTGTGTTTAAAAATAAGAGCGATATAATAGCTTGTTTTCAACTATAATGTGCTTACCCAGTGGGCACCCAACATCGAACCAACGTTGGATTAAGGATAGGTTATGCTGGGTGACGTCGACCAACTATATTTAACGTTGTAATAACGTTATATTTATTAACGTTATTTTTCATCAGAATTTCAACGTTGTACTAACGATGGTTTTGTAACGTTTGTGTTATAACGTTGTAATAACGTTGTAATAACATCGGCAACACTAACTCCAATTATCATTGGAAATACAACGTTGTGTTAACGTTGGTTACACTAACGTTTTTTTTCATCCGAATTACAACATTGTGGTAACATTTGTTACACTAACGTTAATTTTTATCGGATTCATAACATTGTGGTAACGTTAGTTACACAAACGTTTCTTTTCATCGAATTAAAACGTTATAACAACTTCGGTTATAGCTAACATTTTTTTAAAATCGGAATTATAATGTTTTGTTAACTTCGGATGATGCGGACTTTTTTTCGTCGCAATTACATTCGGTTAATTAAAATATTTTTTGTCAATAAAATTGCTTATCGAATCAGTTTAATAATAAAAAATTATTTTCTATGAGACTGATGAAATATAGGCTGGCATGTCTATAAGATGTTTAGACAAATATAATTATATATGTTTAAACAAATTATCTTGTTATTTTTAAGTAATTTGTATTTCAAAACTGTATTAATATCTAGTTCTTAAGAAGTTAATTAGCTTAAGCTAAATGGTGCTTAACTATTATATAATAAAATCTATAATACTCCATGACATAGTAACAAGTAAACACCTAATAATAATGCTGTTATTAATATAACTCTAACAACATTAACTTTAAAAATAAGAATAAATTCTATTTTTAATAACAATAGGAAAAAAGGATATACGTAATATATATATATATATATATATATATATATATATATATATATATATATATATATATATATATATATATATATATATATATATATATATATATATATATATATATATATATATATATATATATATATATATATATATATATATATATATAATATATATATATATATATATATATATATATATATATATATATATTTGTTGAACGTCGTAATAGCATAAAATAAGTAATTATTTTTAAAAATGTATATATATAAAATATATATATATATATATATATATATATATATATATATATATATTTTTATATATATATATTTATATATATATAGTTTTAAAAATGTATATATATAAAATATATATATATATATATATATATATATTTTTATATATATATATTTATATATATATATATATATATATATATATATATATATATATATATATATATATATATATATATGTATAGACACGAGTATGTGTTTTTTACCATGTTATGTTGCGTTAAAGAGACCAGAATAAATAATTTCTTTTTGTTTTTATTAAATAAAATATTGCAGGCCCAAATCAAATCCTTAGGAGATGGTGTCCTAAACCAAAAGGGACATACACAACTCCAACCCTAACCTAACCCTGCCCTAACCCAAACCCTTTTTCTACTCTTTGTGAGTTGTCCCTAAATCAGTTGATGTGTTTACTACTCCTTGCAGGTTTTCCCTAAATCAGTTGGTTTATGTACACTCCGCTTTATTAATAAATAGATTAATTGAAAAAACACGAACAAATAATAAAAATAATACATAAAAAATTAATAATAAAAAAACAGTATAAAACAGTAAAAAAAAGCGCAACTAAAAACATTCTGATTTAATAAAAAAAAATATTCTGATCTATAAAGTTGAGTTTTGTGGGTTTTTTCAAAAACAGTGATTCTTAAATAGTTTCCGCAAGTTAAAACAATATAAAATATTAATTTTGCAGTGATTTATTATCTTTGCTTGCATTTGATGTCATTTTCTACTATCAAGATTGAGAATTGTGAAATAATATACTTAAAACTTTAGGGGTGGGAGGCTTTAACACCAAAAGCCCCCACACTTTTAAAAGTGAGGGTGTAGCCCCCACTGCTTTTTTACCTCTGATGACATGTGAGGTAAATTAAACGGGTAATGAGATTATAACAAAAATAAAAACTGAATGTGATAACATAATCGAAATTTCAAGTTTCTTTTTTTTAATTATTTTTACTTTTATGCTTCTAAATAAGTGCATTCACAATAAACAACTAAGTTTAAAAATTTGTAAGCATAGCCTTACCTTTTTACAGTTTTTAAAATGGTTTAAACCATTGTTTGAACCAAACAACCCTGGTTATTGTTATAAATGATAAAACTACCGTATTATTAATAACTATATGCAATTATTATATGATATATAAAAGTATAAAATATAGTTGAAACAATATAAAATTTAATCGTGTCTATTAATAAAGATATTATGGATTTTTTTTAATTAAAAAAGATTATGTTATATAACATGCATATGTTGTGCCAATATATGCATGACTTATTAATTATTTTAAATTTTATATGCTAATCTTTTAGGTAATATTGTTTAAATGTTTAATTTAAATAGCTGGCACTTACATAATCGCCAACAA
This sequence comes from Hydra vulgaris, assembly GCF_038396675.1. Classification (NCBI taxonomy): domain Eukaryota; kingdom Metazoa; phylum Cnidaria; class Hydrozoa; order Anthoathecata; family Hydridae; genus Hydra; species Hydra vulgaris. Next base: position 57,678,428 of record NC_088920.1, on the reverse strand, counting down.
AACAATTTTATACAGGAAGCTTTATACTCAAGTGATAAAAATGATTTACTCCCTCAACAAACATTCTGCCAAAGTGAATCAATTATAAATGAAGAAAGAAAAGATAATACAAGTCAGCCAGCATCATCAGAATGTTTGTTTAGTGAACCACCATCAGATTTATACACAAAATTTAGTTATGGAAATGATAATATCTTTAAGTACTGTAATGTTTTACAGGAACAGCTTGCTTTATGGGCTACTAAAAATAAATGCTCACGTGCTTCAATAAATGAGTTGTTATCCATCTTGAACAATCATGGGCATAAAGACCTGCCCATAGATAGCAGAACGTTGTTGAAATCTCCAAGGTATGTAGAATCACTACCTTTAGGAATTTCAAATGGAGTTTCTAGACTTCTTGATTCATATAAGGGCAATGTTAAAGATTTAAATCCCATATCTCTTGTTGTTAATATTGACGGATTGCCTTTATTCAAAAGTAGTAACACTCGGTTATGGCCGATACTTTGTGGAACTCATAAACCAGTTCCAGTGTCTGATTTTATAAATGATTTTTTAGAAGAGTATAGTGGACTAAGTAAGGATGGTCTTAATTTCAATGGACATTTGTTTCAAGTAAAGTTAAAGTATTTTTGTTGTGATGCACCTGCAAGAGCAATGCTTAAATCAATCAAACCTCACAATGGTTATAATTCATGTAAAAGGTGTATAGTAGAAGGAGAGTATAAAGAAAATAGAGTTGTATTTAATGACATTGGATGTGCTTAAAGAAGTGATCAAGATTTTTCACAAGAAAAGTATCAGCCATTGCATCAACTAGGTAAAAGTGTTTTTGTAGACTACGGTTTTCCATGTGTTTCGGGTTTCGTACTTGACAGTATGCATTTAGTTATGTTAGGTGTAGTTAGGCGTATACTTCTTTTCCTGAAAGAAGGACCTAGAATTTGTAAATTATCACAATTACAACTTAATGAGATATCAAAAAATTTGGAATATTTAAAGGGTAAATTGCCTAGTGAATTTGCAAGACAGCCTCGTTCTTTAAATGAATTGAGCCATTGGAAAGCAACAGAATTTAAACAATTTATTCTTTACACCGAACCTGTAGTATTAAAAGGAGTTGTGTCTAATGAAGCTTATACTAATTTTTTGGCATTTAGTATTGAATAAGTATTATGTGTTTTACTGATCCTGAAAAAAGAGCTGAGTTATTGCAGTATGCTAAGAATTTGTTAGAATGGTTTGTTTTTAAGTAAAAAGATGTTTATTGTGAGTCGTTTATTACTTACAATGTTCATTCACTAATTCACCAAGCAAATCCTCGCCATAATTTGTTGAAAATTATGGCGAGGATTTGCTTTCGCTGTCTGCTTTTCCTTTCGAAAACAATATGCATGTTTTAAAAAAATTCATACGCAATGCCAATAATCCTCTAGTTCAAATCATTAAACGAATTTTTGAACTAGAAAAGTCTGGTGAAAGCATCAACCACCAATATATAACTGATAAAATTGCTATTGCTGACAGTGATGGTTAGTTTTGTTTAACAAGTGGAGAAATTGTTAAGGTCACTAAAAAATTGACAAATAATAATTTTCAATGTAAAACTGTTAATTCAAAAGATATGAAATTTTTTTTTAATGAGCCTTGCAACTCTAGAAACATTGACATTTGTTGCAAATCAAAATATTTTAATGGAAAGTAGAAATATTTGTAAACAAGATATTCGCAATAAAATGGTTTGTTTATCGCCTAAAAAGACACTAGTTTTTTCCCCTTTTCTTCATGGTTTTAGAGACAATATTGTGGCACCTGAAAAGCATTAATAACTTTATTTTTATCATTATTTATTTTTAGTTAAACTTTTGCTAACAAAATTTTGTTCAGTCTTCTTTGTTTATATTTTATGTTTACTTAATGCAACAAAATCACAATAAATGAGAATAGTACTATAAAATATTTGTGTTTAGTTTTTGTTTGTTGCTTTTATAAATGCTTTGTTTACTAAAAGCATGGTTGTTTAATTTTAGTGACATCTTTAAATTTATATTGATTTATATTAATTATATATTGAAAAATGAAAAAAGTAACTTTGGCTACTAGCGGTCCGTATGGTCGAGCAGTTTGGTTAGAAGGAAATCAGGAGATGGAACGAACTATACCAATAAAATGGATAAATGAGGATACCAATAAAGTATTTTGGCCCAACACTTTAAATGTGAAGAATGCATTTAAAAGGTGTCAACAACCTAAAAAAGGTTGTTAGTCTGTGGTTAGTACTTAATCTCATTTTTGCTTAAAATTTTACAATTATGTAAGGTTCTGAAAATCATAACTAAATTTGGAGTTGCAAAAATCAGTAGCTTTAATACCCTCCAAATATTTAAAAAGTGTTAAGGTAAAATATTCTAAATGTTCTTTTTAAGGTTCAGAACAGTTTTGTGATGATTGTAGTGACTACACAACTACTGAGGAGCAAATATGCAAAAGAAAGTCTCAAAAAAAAGCAGTAAGTACATACTTTTAAGCCAAGCTATAAGAACTGATAATACATACATACATATATATATATATATATATATATATATATATATATATATATATATATATATATATATATATATATATATATATATATATATATATATATATATATATATATATATATATATATATATATACGTATATATATGTGTATAAATATATATATATATATATATATATATACATATATATATTTATATATATATATATACGTATATATGTGTGTATATATATATATATATATATATATATATATATATATATATATATATATATATATATATATATATATATATATATATATATATATATATATATATAATAAAAGCTATATGCGTAATATGTGTAAATCTATATGCCGAATAATTTTTTGTTTTTTTTTCAGTGAAATCACCAATATTGCTTAATTTTCCATCAAAAACGTCTACAACGAATTATGCTCATATATATATACATAAGTATATATATATGTGTATATATATATATATATATATATATATATATATATATATATATATATATATATATATTAGGGATATGACTTTTTAATTTTTTTTCAAATAAAATGTTTTCTGTATCATAAATCGATGAACTTTTACCTAAAATCATGAAAAAAGGCCCAAATAGCTTTCTGCAACAAAAAAAGGTCACCCCAAAATAAAAATTTGATTTACCATTTTTATACATTCATTTTTGATCGATGTTTTAATCATAAGCTTAATTCTCAGCTTAATTCTATTTATTTCATTATTTTGTTATGAATTTATAAATATAACGCCACACGTTACCATGGCAACGAAACGGCCGTGTGCCGGCAAATACTTGGAATTGTTATGTGATGACGTCATTGTGTTACCACGGTGATATAGACGACTGTAACAGACTGTAGAAGATTATAGAACTTAGTAGAACATTCTGGAAGCTCTAAATAATTATATAAGCGAGCTGCTGTCAGAACTCAGTGTTGATAATGTGAATAGTTCTATGAAGTACTCTGCGTGTAACTGAGCTAATAAGGAACTACTGTAGCGAACTAAAGACGCTGTAAGTGTACGAAGTATAAGTAGTTGTAGCATTATCGTTAGGATACGGACTGGATTATCGAGCTGTTATCAACATTGACTGGATTATCGAACTATAATTGGATTACTATACAGTTAAAGTATTTTATTAATTAAACGACTTTATTAAACGGATATTTACGCTCAGCTATCCGTAAAGTCGTAGCAATATTATATGATGTCTCACAAGAAAAGTCATACCACAGTAACAAAGAACAAGAAGACTTGGACTAAAAATTTGGTGAGATTTCAAGAGTCACACAGAAGAAGAGGAAGCGTGGCTGTAGAAGAACATTCACTCGATGAAAAATCCAGAATACCACTTCAATTGCAGATCGTAGGAAGATACCAGTTTCTCGGAGCATATGTTAAAGGAAGAAAAGAACGAATAGACCAAATTTCTAAGGAAATTACAAAATTGTGGGACAATAAACTGAATTTTCCACGTGTGTCTGATCAAGTGATAAGAGCAAAGCTTATGAAGGTGCTGAAGGTCTATGATGAATGTGTCAAGCGTGGAAAATATGATGTTCTCAATGCATTATTAGACATCACGAAAGTGAATGGCCAGTGGTTATCCTCGGAAGATAAACGTCTATACCACCTACAAAAAGAAAGTAAAGGACAGGTGGGGTTCTCAACAGGACAAGTGGCAAGTAAAGAAACCATTCACCCTTCCAAGAGAAGGAAAGTCCAGTCTGGAACAGCAATACCTTCCACATCACAAGTCCTGTCTACCACAGACAGTGGTACTGAATCTGAAAACTGCAAAAGTAAGAGTGAAGATGATGAAGACGACGACGGTGATAAAGACGATGATGAGGACACTCAGAAAAAAACTAGAAAGCACTACAAAAGTAAATTTGCTGTAAGTATGGTTACATCAAGTGGAGTTTCCACAAAGAAAGCTGCTAAAATATGCAATGTATTATCACAACAAGGTATTGATATTCCAACTCCAAGTCAATCAGCAATTTACAAGTCCATATTCAAAGAGGCAGGTAAATTAAAAAAAGAAATGATACAACAACTTAAAATGGAGCAGTGGTCCTTACACTTTGACGGCAAACGAATAGATGATAAGGAATATCAGGTAGTTGTACTTCAGAATGAAAGAACTGACGTGAAACTTGATGCACTGCGTTTAAAAGATGGCAAAGCTAAAACTGTTGCTGAAATAATTGCCAAACTTATTGATGAATACAATTTGTGGAATTCAATTAAGATGATCATTACTGATACAACAAACGTCAATACTGGGAAGAGAAATGGAGTTGTTGTAAAGTTGCAACGTATGTTTAAATTAAAGGGTGTCACAATACCACAATTTATCGGTTGTCAGCATCACGTACTAGACAGGATTCTCTGTCTGGTGATGGACGAAGAACTTGGGGGTGATACCAAATCTCCAAACATTGAATACCCATTTGTGTCTGAGCTGTTGAATAAGTATGATGAACTGAAGGATAAGTTTGTGAATGGAACTGTAGAAATTCTTGATAAATCAGGGTGGAGAGACGATATGAAGTTTTTGTACCATTTAACAAGAGTGTTTAGGTTCTATGAAGAACAAAGAAACTTCCCTCTGATTCACTTTCAGAACATTCCTAGTATGAGCAATGCCAGATGGATCTCAAGAGCCATTCTCGCCATTCTGGCGTTCATTCTTATGCCTGAAGCGAGAAAGAATTTGGAGAAGGTTTGCAGGTTCATTTCATATGAGTGGGCAGAACATTGGTTTAGTAGTCAAAAGTACAATGACAATGACTTCAAGAATTTATCTGATGTATTGAAGCCTTACAAAAAGGCATTGCAGTCATTCAAAAATCACTGGAAGAAAGAGCCATCCGTCATCGACATACCACGAAGTAATCAGATAGCTGAACGTGCAATCAAGGTGATGCAAGACCTGTATGCTTCCTGCAGAAAGAAAGACAAACTGCAACTTCGATTCATTCTAAGTAATAAGCGCTAGACTCTTTATGAGACGTGAGCATCATGTGACCCATGTACTAAACACAGTAGGCCTATAGACACAGACAGTTATGTATATTGTTGTACTAGACGCTTTGATACTGTTAATTTTGTAATACTTGTATAATTATATATCACATAATGTTTTTTGTTTTATCACAGTACATGTTGCATAAATAAATAAAATAACAACAGGAGTATGACTCTTACAACATCTTCAGCCTTTAATATTCATTTACTGTACAAAAGTGTACCTATTGAAAATTCGATTTTTTGGTTTTGGGGTGACCTTTTTTCAAAATATGTCAAAATGAAACATCTATTCGTTCTTTTTACATAAAAGTTCATTGAATTACGATACAGGCCTAGTAGGTTGCAAAAAAGTCATATCCCTAATATATATATATATATATATATATATATATATATATATATATATATATATATATATATATATATATATATATATATATATATATATATATATATATATATATATATATATAATAAAAGCTATATGCGTAATATGTGTAAATCTATATGCCGAATAATTTTTTGTTATTTTTTCAGTGAAATCACCAATATTGCTTAATTTTCCATCAAAAACGTCTACAACGAATTATGCTCATATATATATACATAAGTACATATATATGTATATATATATATATATATATATATATATATATATATATATATATATATATAAATATATATATATATATATATATATATATATATATATATATATACAAGTCTGTATGCATGTACTAAATGTTTTACTTAACCTTTTTTTTAACTTTTTTTATCATCTTTTTTTAAGTTGATAGTCGGGATTTTTTAATTATTTATAGATATCGTTAGTTCAAAAGTTGCCCAAGAACAAACTTCTCTGCAAGAGAATACCCCCTCAAAATCAAGATTGTTATCTAACTCAACTTCGGGATCTGGAACTTCATCAAACTCTTTTCACTCACCATCATCTAACGTTTTCTCTGTATCACAATCATTATCTTCTTCTCATCCTGATTCCCATTTTAACTTAAAAGAATTGTCTTTGCTTTGCGAACAATCAACATCCTCTTTAAATATAAGAAAGTCTAGTCAAGATGCAAGTGGAAATTTAAGTCAGCATTTAAACTCAGCTCCAACTCGTAGAAGAGATTGTAAAAAATTTAGAAGAAGTGATTTCCCTATGAATACTGCTGGTAATTAGGCGTCATATTTATTTGTTTTATATTTGTTTATAATTTTTATCTTATAACTTTCCATAATGTTGTATATATATATATATATATATATATATATATATATATATATATATATATATATATATATATATATATATATATATATATAGATGTAGATATATAGATATATAGATATATATAGATATAGATATATATAGATATATATAGATATAGATATATATAGATATAAATATAGATAGATAGATATATTTATATATAATGGATTTTCAGTACACAATAATCAAGCTGGTTACAAAAGTTATTGACATAAGTCAGCAAAACATTTCTCAGCAACCAACTGCTCACGTTGGTAATGAACTTGTTAAGGGTGAATGAAGATGTTGCTAAGAATATTGTGAGTATATTGTAATCCAACTTGTTTTAAGTATATCTTTGTTTTTGAATACTACGAAAAAAATACGTAATAGAATTATATTAATAATATTTAATGAATTAATGATATATTTAAATAAAAGTGAACATGTATAATAAAATAAACTTTTTATTTATATATTGCATTGATAAGATTAATACGTTGCAAAAAAATTGGTGGTATTTGACTAAAAGATCTTGTTAAGAATATAATGAAAAGGTATATTAAGCTTTTTAAGTATATCAATCTAAATAAGAAAATCTTTATAAATTATAGTTACTTCTTATTGCCGAAAATGCAAAAGAAAAAAAAGTGTGTAATTTATTAAAAATTTTTTATCATAACTGACCAAATTCTAAACAGAGTTGTATCAAAACAACCTTTAAATGTTAAAGTTTGGTCAAAAATGCCAAAATAAAACATTTTGATAATATTTGCTTGCTCATTTATAGGTTACTTATTTTTTTTGAACTTTTTTTTCTCACAACAATAATTTAGTATGATAAAAATTATTATTTAGTATAATGTCATACAAAGTTATGAGTGCATTTAATATGAAAGTTAAAAATCGTAACGAGTATGTAAAGCATAGAAAAGTGGATAAAACGGAGAAACAAAGTTTTCAGCAACTGAAGTTATACGAGCTGATAATGAGTAAGTTTTAATTTTGTAATCTTAAAAAGGAAGATTTTTTGTTTGTCTTTGTATTGGATAAATTTTATTTTCTAACAGAGTTCTAATTTATTTGTTTTTCTTCAAGTTTTTGTGAGTTTGACACAAAACACAAATCCTATTTTTATTGTTACTTTGCAATATGGCCAAAGTTTAAAATCATAAACTATAATATAATTATTTGTTATCAATATTACAAGTATTAATTTTAATTAATAATAAATATAATCAAAGATATTATAGATAATTGAATTTATATTAACCAAACTATGCATTTTTAGCCTTGGTAATGTCTTTGAAAAAAAACACGCTGAAAGACATTAATTTTGAAATACAGAAAATTCTGAGATACTCACCAGACAAGGTGAATGTAGAAGATGGCGGGCGAAAACAAAATTAAAGCACAACCAATGATGTCCCAAAAAACTGCAGCAACAAGAGAATAACTAACTTTTTATTTTTAAATTTATTATGTGAAAATTCCCTCGGAATACTTCTTAATGAACGAAATTACTCTACCACGTTGTAATGTTTTTGTAAATAGACGTTTTTAAACAATTTCTTGTCATTTTGTTGTCAAACCTGTTGTTTATTGAACGTTAACCTTCAGCTAAGTAGATCTACTCAAACGAATAATAAGTGTTAGAATAACATTAAGCAACGTTTGAATGGTTTTAATTCAATGTTGTTCGATGTCAAAACGTCAAGATAAAATGTTATAATTTTTATCTGGACGAAAAACGTCAAAATAAAAATTGTAACATTTCGTTTTAGCGTCTAAATTACAACGTTAGCTAACGTTAGCAAAACTGACGTCGTCCATCCTTTCCATTTCCAACATTAACCCAACGCCAAACCAACCTAAAAAGCCACGTTAGAATGTTGTACTACCAACGTTGCTCGATGTTAATACAACATTAATTATGGTTGGAAAAACATCGAGGAACATTATAACATATGATCTTCGACCAATTTATAACGTTAGGTAACGTTGTCAAATCTGACGTCGTCCATCCTTTCCATTTCCAACGTTAATCTAACCAAAAAAACAACGTCATTAAACGTTTTATCAACGTTGTTGTGCCCGCTGGGTATGGTATAATTTTTAATAAGTTATAAATGCTACGCAAATAATTATATACTTTTTGAGGCTCTTAATTTATACTGTTTACATTATTCATTTTGAAAATATACCATTTTATCAGCCTGGCGACGATACTATACACTGTAAAGTAGAACCACCTGGCCAATAAAACCAAGTGAAACTTGTTTTATTATTAGTTTTTATTTTATCAGATTCGTCATGTAACATATTTTGGTAATTTGCTGTAATTTTGATATTATAATAAATATAATCCTTTAACAAAAAAAAAAATTAAATACCTTTAGTAGTTAGAACTTGAGGTGTTGTTAATGGACTTGTTGCAGTTAAACCTTTTGATGTTTTTGTATTTTTCACAGTAAAACCTTCAGTATTTGGAACTTGCATTGTTGTTAATACATTTGTTGCAGTTAAACTTTTATTTAAAGAAACTTGAACAGTTGTTAATGCAAGTTTTGTAGATAAACCTTTAGTGGCCCAAAGATGAGCTGTTGTTAAAGGACTTGTTGCATTTACTCCTTTAGTAGTTGGAACTTGAGATGTGTTAAATACACTTAGTGCAGTAAAACCTTTAGTAGTTGGAACTTCAGTTGTTATTAATGCAGTTGTTGTTGAACCTTTAGTAAATGAAACATAAGCTCTTGTTAACCCACTTGTTGTAATTAAAACTTTAGTTGTTGAAAAATGAGCAGTTGTTAATGCATTTGTTGAAGTTAAACCTTTAGTAATTGAAACTTGAGATGTTAATAATACACTTGTTGCATCTAAACCTTTAGTGAATGAAACTTGAGCTGTTGTTAATGCATTTCTTGTAGATAAGACTAAAAAAAAATTAGTTTTTGATGTTTAAATTAGTAATAAATTCGTTACGTTCAGGCCAATGTATGGACAAGGGTAGGGTAAAAATTGAAACCTCTACTTAATAAAAGCCAGATGGGGACTTCAAATCTGAAACAAACTTGTATTTATTAAATACCCATTTTGCCAAGATATAATGTTTTTAATATGCTTGCTTGGTTTATTTATAATCTTTTATTATGTATAATGTAATTTGTTTTTATAAATTATATTTAAAATATATCATTGGTTTTAGTCGAATCTTTATCTGATACTTTATCTGATACTCCGCAAAGAGCATATGAAGCAAAGAAAACTTAAATCATTCGTTTATGAAAGAATATATCACGGTACAGTCATTAGTTTCATGAAGAAGTTAATCCACAAAGATGAAGTTTTTTTTGTAACTACAGTATTCTGTTTTAGAGATTAAAATTTGTTTTCAGCTTTGTGTTTTATAATTAAGCTTACTTGTGCTTTTTAGTTTAATTTTTATTTATTCAGTTCTTTTACTTTATTTTTCTTTATTATTTATATTAATATTGCCTTTTGTATTTAAAAACAATTATAAAAAATTTTGTCTGTTATTGTTACTAAAAGTACTATTGTTATTATTATTATTAACATTATATTTATTTTTATTAGTTTTAAATATATGGGTGTTAAAGCGTTAAACCAGCCAATTGAAAACAATTGAAAAAAATGAGTTCATATAAAAGATTGATTTATGTCGAGTTTCTTTGCAAGCAACAATACACTATTCTTAAAATATTATTATTTATAATATTAAAATATTATAATTAAGTATTGCATTTGACTGCAATTACATTTAGTTTGTTTTAGTGTAACAACTATTGATAAATTTTTAAACGTATTCCTTTTATCTTATTTCAACGTATTCGTTGTATAAGTTTGGGCTAAATATATATATTTTTATAAGTCATTCAAATAATTTGTAAAATACTCAAATATGAAAAGAAAGATCAATTATGGTACCCGTAAAAGACGAAAAAAGACCTTCATAACAAAAGTTTTCGAAACCATCAAAAAGTGCACGTGATTCGAATTATGCCACTTGGAAGCAATGAGAGTAATAAAGCAGAAACGCTGATATCATTCTTTAACAAATCTTTTTTTGTAAAATTACTTGTTCAGAAATAATATCTATCTAACTTAACGGGAGTAAATTTGTTATGGGGGCTAAATCATTTTATGACAACGGCGCTGTTCTTATCATCCTAAACAAGCAGGTTATTTATTAGATATCCTCCTACTTGGGCTTCCATTTGTAGAAATAGATGTATTTAGATGTTTATATGTATATATATATATATATATATATATATATATATATATATATATATATATATATATATATATATATATATATATATATATATATATATATATATTCAATTTAGGAAACGATAATTTTTATTCCCGCAATTTTACTGTTTAGTAATTAAGAAAATAATTAAAAACCACTATTTCTATGAAAACATTTTAAAAAGTTTTTATACTTAGTTATTTTTTTTTTAAAGCATTACTTGGTATAATCGTACTATTCTCCTTTTAGAGGTATCATTAGGTTTGTTTTTAAAAATCAACAATATATATATTTCATTATCTCACGTAACAATTTGACTGGAATTGCTTTCTAGTTTATCGTTTTAAATTTCTTTTACTATATTATAGCTTTAGCTCGTCTTTTAATACTCTTATACAAATTTTATAAACATTTGTACTAATATTTCTCAACTTGTTCATACGTAAAAGCAATGCACAGTGTGCTAGAGTTCACTTTTACTGAACAAAATTCATAACTAATTTAATATAAGGGCTATATTCACTAAAATTAGCATGAGTACTAATATCAAGTCTGCGCTTTTTATAAAGGTAAAACTTTTTTATTTTGTTGCCATGGATACTTTTATTTTGCTAAGCAACAACCTATTTTTGGTATTTGCACTAAATTTGGCATGAGTTCCAATATGAGAGATCACATTTCTTATAAAAAGGATGAATTTTTACTACTTGGTTGCTATGGATACTTATATTGCTTAGTTACCAGATACTTTCCTTAGTTACAAAGGGGTAAAATGATTTTTAAATAAATTTCAACGAGGACTTTCGACCCAACTGTATTGAATAACAATTAAGCATTTAGGTAAATAATGGTTTAACAATAATCAAAAAAAAAATTGTGAAAGAAAACATTGTCAACATAAAGTTTTACTAAAAATTATAAAAAAATAATATTGTTTGAAAATTGTTTAGGTAATTGTCAAACATCTTAAGGAAATGTTTCATGATTACTTAGGTGTTATATTGATTAACGCAGTGATAAAATGACAGAATCCGGAAATATTTCAGCTCCTGGAATCTAGGAGTCTAATGATTTGATCAGTATTTGTGGCTCTACTGCCTGTTTTTCAACTAAAATTTTCGCCATAAGATTTGAAGTGTTTATTTCTAGCCTCTTGAACTTCCTCTGACATAAGTTCGATGGATAATGTACGGCTTTTAATTATGTGATGCCAATGTATCAATGCTTTATGAACTGATTGTGCTATGAACACCATGGATAAAGGGACACATATAGTCTAACAGTGTCAAAACAATAATCAGTCTATCTCATATCCTAAAAAAAGTGTTTCCAAGATAAAACAAAATCAAATAAAAGGTTTTGAGATTTTTATAAATGCTTTGGCCAGTAGCATCACCAAAACCCCTACACGTCAGTGTCATTGTTTTTATTGCTTTGTCGTTCAATATTGAGAGCCACAGTACAGGTTCCTGAAGTGCAAAGACTCTTTGCAAAGTGTGAATCATTAATTCTTTTAAATGAACAGAAGCCAAACTGTTATATTTTCAGAATAACATTTCAATTTTGCATCCCTGACCTCTTTGTAAGTGGGTTGATGTTATATTTTTTCTCCAAGGCTCCGCTTTTAATCAGCTTATATGAAGCTTTTGTCTGGCCGGCATCAATTACACAGGTCAACAAAAAAAAATTTTTTCTGGTGCCGAGCAAACAATTTGTTTTTTGGATTGCATTTCACAATATGATTTCAAATATGCAACGCATTTTTTACCATCACGTCAAGTTGTAAGGATATTTGGGTTTAGATCTTTAATATTTGGGGTAAAGTCCCTAATATTGTCAAAAAAAAAGTTGTTTAAAAGTATGTCAACCTGGGTCTCAAAAAAAGCGTATTTTCATAGAGCTTTTAGATAACATAAAAATTTTTTCTCAAAATTTTTTAGCAAAAAAGTTTATTTGAAAAAAAGCTGAAGACTTAAAAAAATGTTAACAATATGTTTTTCAGCAATAATACAAAAAATACTTATTTTTATTACAAACGAATAACATTTTTAAAATCTGAATGAAAATAAGCTTCTTTTTAGATACAAATTGACATACTTTTGAACAACTTTTTTTTTGACAATATTAGGGACTTTACCCCAAATTCTTAAGAGTTGAACCCAAATATCTTTACAACTTGACGTGATGGTAAAAAATGAGTTGCATATTTGAAATCAAAATAAGAAATTCTACATAAAAAGCAAATTGTTTTCTTTGCACCAGAAAAAAATTTTGTTTTTGTTGACCTGTGTTATTAAAGCCAGTGCTTTGTCTTCTAAATAATTACATGCTTTATCTGTATTTAAGATATTTAAGACGTCCATGGCAGCAATAACAATAGATTCATCTCTTAGTTTTTTACTAGCAGCAAAAAATAATTCATTGGATGAATGAGATTCAAGTTTACAAGATGCATACCATTTTTTAGTTTTAGTATAACTATCATCAAATGTAACTGGTTTTCGACCACTTCAATTTGCAGTTGATTCATTGTCTTTTACTGACAACTAAGTTTTCATTAAGCCAGTTCACAAACTTCTTTTCAAAATTTTTGACAGAATAGTTTGCAGATTTCCACTTTTTTTTATACAAGTTAACAAATCGTTGAACAGCAGGCTAAAATCAACGTCTTTAAATTCAGCAACTTTTTGCTGATTAAATTTCTTCAGTAATATTTTGTTTCAAAATACTGGTATTGTTCTTTTGGAGAGAAATATAAATGTAAAAGTTTAATAAAACCATATCTAAATAATTCTTCTGACAAAAATTTTGCAATTAAAAGTTTAATATCATAATATATATGCCGCGTAGGGCACTATTTCTTGTCAGTAATTAAGTTACTACAAATGTTAGTAATTAAAAATAAAAGTAATTAAATTACTGTTACTGTTAGTAATTGAATTACAAACAACTACCACAAATATGATGTTGCTATGCTATGGAAAGTATGGTATCCATAGTAACAAAAAAAAATTAACCTCAAAATAATTGTGAATCTTATTTTAATACATACGCCCAATATTGCGTACTCAGCGCAAATCTATTACTGTAAAAACAATAATAATGTAAAAATGGTTGTTGCTATGCAAAATTAACTACCATAAAAACCAAGTTAAAACATCTATAAAATCTGAACGGGGACTTAAGGGGACGAGCAATCAATGGAAACTCGATTGAAGCATCATATAGCTCAAATAAATATAAGACAGCACACAACAAATTGTGGTAACTATTAGTTATAATGCGGCAAAAAATATGTTTCTTGAAGATTTTTTTTTTTTAACCTGTGATTTTCAAAGTATAACTGGGATAACCTGCTATGACAAATTTTATTTCACACATTTGTTTTTCTTATCTCTAAGTACTCCAAAATATATAATGCATGTACTAATTTTTTGTTTTAAAAACGGAGATGTAATTTAAATATCACACAACGTTGACGTCACTAAAATTACTAATTTATATATCTTTTTTTATTTTTTTTATTTCAATATTTAAATGCTCAGAGTCCTGGTAACTAAGGGATTTAATAAAAATAAATTATCAATAAATTTCTCCTTATATATATAGATACTAAAGTTATACAAGTTTTTAAGATTAAACAACAAAAAATTTTTCCCATTTTGTCCACCTCCTTGCCCACAATGTAATGCAAAGGTTATTGAGGTAAGGCTTCATATTTTTTGCCTGGTTTTTTTTTTTTTAGTAATTTAGGTTTTTTAAGAATTGTTTATGGTCTTATCACAGAGCACCCCGGAGTAGCATTTAACCAGGAAGTTTGTGCCTCTGAATTCCTGCAACCTTAATTATTAAGAGAATAAAAATTAAGTTTGCTGGTAAAAGTTCTTTAACTAAAATCATTTGTACATTAGGCTTGTGTCTACACAAGTTTTTAGTGCATCTGTTTTCCGACGACATAAATTTAATATGATGTGAGTTTAGATTTAGATTTATTTAAGTAGTTTTTTAGATATTAAGCATAAAATATATTTTCGTTTTGAAAAAGTTCCTATTTTTCAGAATTTTTTCAGTTGGTA
Source organism: Hydra vulgaris (assembly GCF_038396675.1). Classification (NCBI taxonomy): domain Eukaryota; kingdom Metazoa; phylum Cnidaria; class Hydrozoa; order Anthoathecata; family Hydridae; genus Hydra; species Hydra vulgaris. Next base: position 57,663,209 of record NC_088920.1, on the reverse strand, counting down.
ATAACTTTACTCTAATTAATAAAATAAATGAACAGCGATAATAAATAAACAGAGTTTTTTGTATAAGATTGTAAAAAAAACTGTTTTAATAACATTTTTAGAAACACCATTCTCTTAAACTTGATTATGTTTGTAAGCCTGTCTAGCTTTCAAAACTAACGTAATCTAGTTACTGCACTGTTACGTACTTCTGCCCAAGTCACACACCAGATAGTGTATAAATACTTCATACGAAAAAGGTACCCAAGAAACCGATTACATTTATAAAACCACCGGAACTTGTACAGCTATAATTTAAGTTTTAAAAGTATTCTGTTGGTATTTTATAAAAAAAAAGGATTGTTTAAACGGGCAGTTTCTGGATTTTTGATGTTCTAAGTCGGTAACTTAAAAAAAATGGTGCAGTTTGAAATTTTTAATATGATTCTGAAGTCATATAATATGGTTTTGCAAAAAATTACAGTGATTCGAGCCTGGAAACATGCTCAATCGAAAAACATGCGTCCCTTGGTCTATCTATGGGTGGAATGAAATGAAATTTATGTTTTTAGTAGCATCTTAAACTAAATAGAAACTAATCATCAGATATAAAATCTCATCAATAAATCTTTTGTTTTTAAAATTTTTAAACATTTTAAGTCTATTATTTATCTATTTACACTTACAAATGACTGCAAACACTCGCAACTTTTCTGGCAACAATTTTTTTTTGTCAAGGTAAAATGAAAAAATAAGTTATAAGAGGTGTTACTAGGGAGGAGTACGTAGGGTCAAAGTAGGATAATTCCAATTACTTTTTAGTAATTGGAGTTATCCTACTTTATAGTAGGATAAAATACAATATTTAGGGTTTTAGCACGTCGCAACTTTGAATATATTGTGCTTGTTTTTCAAGTTTTCATTTAAGTGTTTTGGAAAATTGCATTTTGACAGTTCTGTCATTTAAAAATAAGTGTACAGTGTTATATATAAAAGTGACCAACTGTTTATTGTTTTATTATTTTACTTCAAATTAAATTTTCATAGGAATTTAATTATCTAATTATTTTTTTAGTTCTCATACGTTGATTGCGACTTTACCTTGAACACGACATTTTAAATGTAAAGAATTTATTAATACTTATTGTTTCAAAGCACAACTAGCGATACTAAAAACACAATACATAACATATTAAAGTTATATATTGTGAAAAGTTATTAAAAGCAAGGGAGGTATAAAAGAATGAAAGGAGAGCGAAGCCAAAAATCATTTAAAATTGTAGTACATTCCAATGAAATATATTTAACTAAATGTCTAGCTTCGCAAAAAATTCCGTTAAAAAAACTGAAGCAATCTTTTTAAGCTTTTAATCCGGAAACCGGTATCAATAATAAAAAAAAAGTATAAAAAATAATAGACTTGAAATGTCTAAACTTTTTAACAACAAAAGATTTATTGACGAAACTGTAAATCCTACAATTAATTTCAATTTAGTTTAAAATATATATAAAAAGAAAAAAAAATTTTTCTTTTTATTTCACTCAGACCCGTGTAAGGGTGTATGGATGTATGGGTGGGGACCCAACTTTTGTAGTGGAGTTTATTTTCAGGCTTATGTCACTGTAATTTTTAAAAAACATTATTATATGGCTCCAATATTACTAAACTTTAAGTTTACACCATTGTTAAAATTTACCTATCTTGAAAACCAAAAATCCAGTACCAGGCAGTTTAACCCTCTTTTTCACAAGGTATTATGGTTTCATAAATCAGTTTTTAGTTACTTTTTTTTCATATTAAATACTTCTTTTAAGGTCTGGTTACTAAAGATTACTTAAAATTTCCAAATTCAAAATAAGTTTTATGTTTTACGAACGGTTTTTACGTAGAACTTTATATAAAAAAAAAAAAATCCAAAAAGTTTTTGCTTAATAAAACATTTGCTTAATTGAGTTTTTTAACAAAAAAAACCTAAAATAGTTAGAAAACGTTAACAACATTTAATAAAATGTTTAGTACGAAAAATAATATTTTTAAACTTACAGTATAACAGAAAAGAAAAATTTTGTAATATAAAAAATATGTACAACATCTTGCTATCCGTCCTCTAATAAATAAACAGATGACTTATATTAAAATATCACTTTTTGTTGATAAAATTGTATAATTAAAAAATAAATCAAAGTTTTAATGAAGCCCGGATTATGTTAAAAGATAACCTTTTCTATTCAAAACTAAAGATGTTAACTGTTTTAATTATGTTAAAGATTTCGAATTTCAATAGAGATTTATATCTGCGAAAATTACGTCAAATAAGTTATGGCTTTCGGTATGTCATTATTCAAGTGCCCATGACAAAAACTGAATATTAATCGCCTGCTTATCGAAACGATATTTTTAAACCAGGATCTATATACACATAAATTTATATATATGTATATATATATATATATATTATATATATATATATATATATATATATATATATATATATATATATATATATATATATACTACTTCTACGTACATTGCGGGGACATATAAAATTTTTTACATTTCGGGACATTTTTACATATTGAAATTAAAATGTTTTTTCGATCAAGTTATAACAGTAAATAATAAATTTAAGTGTGTTTCAACTTGATTTTTAAGAATAGGCTAAATTCAAGAGTTTAAAAATTTTTAATGCATTTCGCGTCCCCGCATTGTTTTTTAAGCCTATTGTGAACGTTACGGGGACATCTTCTAAAATGCTTAATTAGTAGCGCTTTAATAAAAAAAAACAGTGGTTTAAACGCCTAAACTTAACAAATTGTTTTTATAATTATGAATATAAAAGGAACGATTTTGGATTATATTATGCCAAAAAGTTAATATAAATAGGGGCAACAAGAAAATAAACAACTTGACAAAATAAATACTTTTATTACATATGTAACATCTACATGTTCATGTCTTGGCATCGTTTATTCGAAAGTTTTGTCCTGATACTTATCTGTCGTCTGTATTTCTCGCGATCATTAACTAATTTAGAGCGGATTTTTGAGTATGGAAAATCAATTGCATTTTTTATTCGAAAACCTTTAATTTCTTTTCGAGCTAGAAGAAGATTTACAGTATTTAAATATGTTGCAGAAACTGATTACAGACTCTTAGACTATAAGAAGAAATGGTGGTATCAATAGCTTTAGAGTGTTTTATTATAACCTTAAATAAAGGGAAACCTATTTTTATTCAACAGTGATCAATGTCAAAAATAATTTAAAAATAACCTAAAATTTAACCTTTAACTCAATTCTATTATACCAATTTTTTGGAATGGTACAAATTACTTACTTGGCCAATCAGAAATTCTTCCACAGATAAAATCCCCAAAGTAACAATTTAATGCTTCAACCTGCTTTACAGTCCACTTTCTTGGTTTTGATTCTGAAAGATATTGTAAAGATATTGATTATTAAAGATATTGTATTGGTAAAACTGAACTCGCTTAAAGAAAAAAAAATTTTGTAATTTTAATAAATTTTAACAAAGTTTTTGTAAGTTTTAGTAAAATAAAAATACTGGAACTAAGATCTCGTTTTTCATCTGAATCAAAATTTTCATTGTCCTCATCTTGACTTTTATTCATTCACATTCATTCATTCATTCACAATCAGGTTCACTTTCTTTAACTTTTTTTTCATTATTTTCTTTAATTCGATAATTAACTAAAAGTATAATACAAACTATATCATAAATTTTATAAAATATAATCCAACAATTTTTTTAAAATTAATTTTCTGTAAAAAATTACCTTTTTTGAGTGACCTTTTTGGATAAACTTTTAAGTTTAAACCATTAAAAACTTTACTGAAGTTAGCACCAATATTTGACTCCATTGCCTTAACTGATATTTCTTCTTGTTCTTCTAAAAGTTAAATGAGGGGTTTTGATTGTTATTATAATACACAAGATAAAATTATAATTGAAAAATGAAAATTTAAAATTGTAAAAGTCACCTGCAATAGATGAGGAACATTTATTTTTCAAAGTTGGATTATCAAACATAATTTCCTTATTAGGAAAATCACTAACTTTCTCCTTAATGCCAAAAACATCATTACCTAGATATAGATCTTTTAGAATAAAAAACAAATATTTAAATTTATTATAAGTATACAACTTTTTTAAAAGTTGAAATTGTAAACCTTTTAAAGTTAAAGTGTGAGAGTCATTTTCCTGAACAACATTCTCATCAGATTCTTTATCAACAACATTCTCACCATATTCATTCTCATTAACTTCCTTATCAGATTCTAGATATTTTTTAATAAAATAAAAATTAGGCGTTGCCTGTAATGCATACACTTTAATTTTAAAAAAAATTATAAATCAGATACCTTTTGTACGCAGATCCTGTATCACATCAGATTGTCCTAAAGTAAATTTAACAAAATAAAGTTGTGTTTATTTTGTGTTAGATTGTAATTTTATAAAAACCGTAATTTTAAAAATTAAAAAAAAATAAACTAGGCCTAAATTTTTTTAAACACCTTTATACTTTTAAAAAAATCAAAAGATTTGTTCATACACTCAAGTTAACTTTTAGGTATTTATGAATATACCAGAAACTAATACAAAAAATACATACCGGCATCAATTTTCATTAGTTGCTTCCCAACACGTGTTAATTCCAATAATGCCAATGGAGCCTGATAAAAATCTTGATTCATTTTTTCAGAATGACCCTAACCCTAACCCTGCAAAAGTGTGCTAATTCTATGCCGATTTTTGGTGGCTATTATGTCTTTTGGGGATTTTAATACTAACTTTGAACAAATTTTGTTCACAACATGCCACCCTAAAACATGATTTTCAGATCCTTTTGAGCTTGCAAATATAAGCTTATTATTTGCAAGAACGCCACCAACTTTACGGAAACTTTCGTTAGAAAGTTTATTCATTGCAAGAATCGTATCTCCTGGAATAATTACTGGTAATAGATGATTATTACCTTTTCCTGTCATGTAAATAACTTTCATAGACTTCACTAATATACGGTCTAAACTGTCAAGTTTTTTTGAGTCATTGTTTATCAATCCATTCATTATTTTCTCCTTGCAACCAATCTGCTAACAAAATTCGAGCAGGTTTTTGTGAACAATTTTTGCTTCTTACATCGTTTTTAAATGACGACTAATATTATTGCTTTATCACCCAAAATAATTTTTTAACCACTCTTTCGGCTTAAATTTATCTGGTCTTGTTTTAGTATTTAGTTGATCTTATTACAATATTCTTTGGTGTATGATTTATCCGCTGATTTTCATGTTTTTGCTGTTATCAAGGAGCTTTTGTGCTATAGTATCGTACGTTCCTTACTCGGCTTTATTTTAATTTTCACAGACACAGTTTCGTCTTTTATTATTATTTAGAGAATTTCTTATATCCTTCATTACATGTTTAAATCTTTACATTTTTGCAGGCGATATATATATATATGTTTTTTCCTACTTTCAAATGTACTTGATTTTTAGTTATGATTTTAAGTTGCGCGGGTTGTTTCATTTTCTTACACTTTAGATTGGTTAACAAAATTCGAATGAAGTATCTATGACAACGTTAGAGTTTTTTGAATACTCTATTATGTTTTATTTTTTTTAAAAGGGTTTTTAATAAGGTATATTGCCATTTGATTGTTTTTGGTTTATTTGTGCTGGAAGTACCTATGTGGTTTGAATGGTCTTAGGGAAAATTTATTAGCATTTTCTGTTTACACACTTTAGTTGTTTTTAGTTTTGTTTCCGGCGTTTTTATTTTAACTTATTGTGCGTAGTTTTTTCTACCGTTGCATAGTGGGCTAATTTTCAAAAAAGCTGGCCAAAAGTCAAAAAAAATAATCACTATTGTGATTTTATTATTTTGAAACTACATAAACAAAGCCCTGTTGTATTTAATTGTATAAGAAAAAATTGTATAAGTTTTAGTTACCTAAATCTACGCAGTTAAACATCTGTTATTAAAAACACTTAATAGGCATTTAAAAAAAAAAAAAAAAAATGTGGTCAAATAAGTATCGTTTACAAAAAAGTTATTTATCGTTACTAAAAAACTAACTATGGACGATACTATTCAAGGTATTTATATAATATTTTAGTAAAAAGTTTTATATTATTTCTCTAAATTTTATGCGAAAAGTGCGAACAACAAAGTACAGAATAAAGTTTATTTATTTTCTTTAACCTATTTTTCAAGCATTGAAAAAGTAGTGAACCCGCGAAATTCTGCTTAGTTATAATTTGGATGTTGTTCATAAAAATGTATTCTAAAGATTGATTAAAAGAAAAGGCACCTATTTTTGCCTATTACTTCATTAACTTATATTGTATAGTGCTAGTCGTGTTTTTTAGTAAACAAAATGGCGGTGTTATGTTTTCTTTACAAAATAAGTCAAATTGTATATAGATATAGTTATTATGTTTCTTTAGAAACCTATTTTGTTAAGTGCAATAAAACTACAAAAAAATTAGCAGCACACATGAATGAGATTTTGACAAAGTTAGAGTGTAGGGGGTGGGGGGAGACAAACCCCCTCGGTTACGACGTCTTTTTTACCTCAGCTACGACAATTTTTGTATAGTTTCTTTGAATTTTACAAAATCAGTTTCTCAAAAAACATAATAACTATATCTATATACAATCATATGATTAACAATATATTTTACCTTTCTCTTATATATCGAATTTATATAATATAATTTATTATTGATTACTTTTTACTTTATTTTTAATTAGTTTAGTAAAGTTATAATTTTTTTATGATTTTTTCAATTATTATATTTTCAATTAATATCTAAGGTTCACAAAAAGATCATTTGCAAATTGAAATTTTTGAAATTTAAAAAACGAGTTATCTTCAGATCTAGATGACCAGCTTAATATTTTGCAATCACAGTTGTGTCTAAGAAGAAAAATTCGTTTCCAATTTTCAACAGATGATAAAAAGAAACTAAAAAATGTATTGACAAAATTAAAAATAAAATGGAAAAGTAGTAACCGAACAAAAAAAATATTTTTGAACACACATGACACTTGGTTAAAAGCCTCAACAAATATTTGTGTAAGTTATTTAATGCTTATCTCTATTAAAGTTTTAAACTTTTTTATATTTACTAAACATTTAAATAATTTCAGATTGTTCAAGCACGAAATAAAGAGAGAAAAAGCCATAGTGCAATGGGTCGACCACCTTTGAATTTTGATGAAGCTAGTGAACGAACGAAACGGCGAAAAACAGAGGAAATGCGTTCGACATTTAGTTCATCCGAGTTTAAGAATTATAAAAGCTCAACAAAATGTAATTGACACCTTGAATGTAAATATTTTATCAAATTTTATTTTAATTCTTAAGTGGGGGTTTGATGGCAGTTCCGGTCATAGCGAATATAAACAGAGATTTGCCGATGGAAGAAACTCAGATGCAAATGTTTTTCTGACTTCACTTGTACCATTACAACTTTTGTGTACAAATTCAGTTTTAGGTCAAGATATTATTCTATGGAAAAATAGGACACTCTCATCTACTTGATTTTGCCGACCTATCAGCATTCAATTTCTTCACGAAAATGTCCATACAAGCATTAATGAAAAAGACTATATTGAAGATAAAATTAAATCACTGGTTCCTCTCACCATTGTTCAACATGAAATAGAAATTAAAATACATTATAAATTGGTTATGACAATGATTGACGGAAAAGTTTGCAATGCAATAACATTGACGAAATCAACAATGCGGTGTTATTTGTGTTCTGCTACTTCGAGTCAATTCAATAATATCAATTTCGTTAAAGAAATAAAAGTTGACGAATCAAAATTGGAATACGGTTTATCAACGTTGCACGCATGGATTCGCTTTTTTGAATGTTTTTTGCATCTTGCGTATAAACTTGGAATAAAAAAATGGCAAGCAGGTTCTGACATTGAAAAAAGTATAATATTACAACAAAAATTGTTAATCCAGAATGCTTTTAAGCTGCAGCCAGGGTTAATAGTTGATCGACCGAAACCAGGATGCGGTAATACAAATGACGGAAATACAGCTCGAAGGTTTTTTAAAAACTCACAAGTGTCTGCTGATATTCTAGGAGTGGATTTAGAACTAATAAATCGGTTTCATGTAGTTTTACAGGTATTATCTAGTGGCTTTCCAATAGACGCAGACAAACTCGATAACTATTCTACCGAAACTGCACTACTTTTTGTTGAAAAAAATCCTTGGTACAACATGCCTACAACAGTACACAAATTACTTATTCATGGAGCCTTAATAACAAAAACAGCAATACTACCCATAGGACAACTATCTGAGGATGCACAGAAATCGAGAAACAAAGACTTAAAAAAATATCGCGAAGATTTCTCCAGGAAAAATTCCAGAAAAAATACAATGCATGACGTTTTTTGCAGACTTCTGGTTTCGTCAGATCCTGCAATATCTTCACTTTTAAAATCTCATGCAAAAGTTAGCAGATCTTTGTCTTCTCAAGCTTTACAAATGTTATTACCTCCGGAGATTAACGAAAACTCTGAAACTCATTCGTCTTTGATTGAGTTTATCAACAATATTGCAACAATAAATGATTCAGATGACAGTGGTGATTTATTTTAAAGTAATATAAATGAAACAATTATGATAAATGATGCAAATAAAAGTTTTCTTTGTTTTCCTTGAACAAATAAATAAGTAGAATAAATAATGAATTTTTCAATTTATTTTTTTTAACATTGCGGCATAATAATACAGTCATAATACATTATATATCGGTATTATATATAATGTTTATATATGTAATGTAAATAATACATTAGTCTATTGAATTTAAATGTCAAATTAGAACTAATTGGTTAAACACGAAAGCCCAAAGGCATTTCTAATGATTAATGTTTTTAAAACACCGCCATTTTGGATCTACCATTATTGAATTTTGGTACACTTATGTCAAATTCAAAGTTGGAGATTCAAAAAAATGCTTTACAGAATTTTTCCATTAATTATAATCATTTTTTGACTTTTAGCCAGGTTTTTTGAAATTCCGCCCACTGAGCGTTGGTATGGTAAGTGATTTATTTAACTATTTTTACTTATATTGTGCAGTAGAATAACACTTTTCATATCATCAAAAAAATATTAGTGCTTTACAAATTTGGGTTTGGTTGGGTTTTGGCTATTTGTAGTGAATCCTTTTTTACTGCAGTATGGAATAGGCGTAAGTCGCGGGGTAAAGCATAAGTGGCGATGACGTTTGTATGACGGGATAAACTAGTTATAAGTGCTGATCCTCATCGAAACGCAGGTAATAATAGACGCGACTCTGAGGAGATGTTTATTACTTAATCACTACACAAATTATGTAAAGAAGAATTATTTTTCAAACAAAGCATATTTTGACAGTTGTCAAGACAAAAATAAAGATTAATAGAGGAATATTTAAAATAAGACAGACAATGCACCTAAACAGTACGAACAGTAATAATAAAAAATAAATTGTTATGTGAGCAGGTTCACCACCTCTTCTGCCACTTAATAAAGTTATGTGTGCACATGCAGCATTTCTAAGATTTTTATAGCTGCTTTCATCATCAAAATTTACTGCAGATTGAACTCATTAACTCAATTACGTGATTTTTAACAATAAGTAAATCATCTTCTTGTGGAAGTTTTGATGGTTTTCTTAAATTAATTTATCGTTTTTTATTTAAGTGGGACGTTGCATCACCAAATAGATAATCCTGCCAACCCTTAAAAGATTGAATAAATTTGGAGATCTCAGCAGCCTCATTATCTTTTTTCCTTGAGTAAAATGAATACTGCACAAGAGTTGCAGTTTTTTTATAAGATAATACAAGTTTTGTTTTGAGCCTGCTTTAAGAGACAAATCTTCTCTTTTTGTATATAATTTTAGCCTCGGAAAGTTGCTCAAAGTTACTCCGATTAAACATATATAGAGAGTTAAAATATAAAGCATGTATACCATCCAATTGCTTAAAAATATTATAGCAATTTGCAAGTCGTCGCATATCTCCCCTGACAGATCGAAAAACTTCTGCTGCTTTATCCTCTTTTTTGTGAAGTTTCCAATACAACTTTGAACCAATGTATACAATATTTTCATCAGTGCAGCATAATTTACCAATCTCATCATTTCTAATTTTTCCTAAAACATTCTTTAAAAAACCTGGATCAAGATCTAGCGATTTGGGGATACCTAATGATTCAGTAGAAACAGGAATTGGTTTAACTGCATCGATTGTACTAAGTGAACACTTTTGAGCATGTCTTGTGAAGAACCTCTTGCTTATGAAACTGTTGCAAGCACTGCATCGCATTAAATTTTTCCATTTGGTGCCACTTTTTTCACGTTGATATATAGGATTATCAGTGGAAGCCTGACTCTTATTGTACATTAATATTCCTTCTCTTCTTATTTTAGCAAAGAGTTTTTTACTAACTAACTTTGGCTGGTTCACAGCCTCAATAACCAGAGGCTCTTTTCCATGCTTTATTTTTAAATGTCTACTTAGCTTTTGTTTCATTTGGCCACAAAATATGCAGAGTCTAGATGGCCTTTTATTATCTGATAATCTCTAAAAGAAGAAAGTGTATCTAACATTATTTTAGCACTTTTAGAAATAAAACTAGAAAATTAAAAAATTTCTTCAGTTTATAAATATAGCAAAGGTTACTTTTCCTATAAGTTTCTCTTTGTATTCTACCTCTTTCATAACAAAACCCTAAACAGATAAACTAACTTTATAATAACAAACAAAATAAGTTTTACAAATAATATGCCTAATGTAAATAATTTTACCTCTCCATTACAGTCATCTACTTTTTGGACCCCAATACAGTCATCTACTTTTTTCATGGCAGGGATCTAAGTAAAATGATCAATCAAAATAGTTGACTTTAATTTTTACAATATATAATTCTTCAACAACTCACAATTTTAAATATGTTTTTAGAACCTATTATAATTAAAACATTAAATATACCTTTAAAGATTCAGCATCGAAAACCTTCTCCAAAAAAAAATCAAAAAACTCTTCCTCACTTTCAGGAAACTTTTCTTCGATTTTATAATCTATATATTCATCATGCAGATTTACGTCTTTGATATGCAAGGAACTCTATTGTTATACAAAATTTATATTTGGAAATTATCAAAATTATTTGATAATTTATGCTATTTATAACTAATAAAATATAAGAAAAGTAAGACTTACTATTTTAGTAACATACTTTAAACTTTCACAATTATCTGAACCACAATCACTGTATCCAACAATTTCCCATTCAAAATATTGTAGAAAGTTGTGATTTACATAATCCATTTTGTAAATGTATTTATTTACATAAGTAAAATATGTTTACATCACAAATATACAAGTAAACCTATTTGCAAGACTTGTGTAATATATTTCATATCAAGATTGATATAAACACATCATATCAAGATTGATATAAACACATACAATCATATCAAGATTGATATAAATAAATACTTTGACAAGCAATTTATGACAAAAAAACTTAATAAACAAAAATTGAATCATGCAAAATATACAACTGTAATCATTAACAAACCTCTGAAATGTTCAAGTCGTCAAAAACTATTGAATCCTCTGATTCCATGTTTAACTAGAAATTTTTACTAAGATTATATTAATAATAATTAAAAATTTATTTTCAAAAAGCGCAAAAAAATCGCTATGAAATAAGCTTTAAAACGCACATAAGAAAAATTTTGCTCAAAAATTTTTTTTACTTGTTACATACCTAATACAACATTGTAAAAAGTTTAAAAATTATAACTTAATGTAAACAACCTTAAGAAAACTATTTGCTTTAAAAAAACATGAATAACTATAAGAATCCACAAGAAATTTAACAAAATATATGAGTCCCCGAATTGTTGATTTTAAACGCATTATGAAATTCGTTGATTTAAACATGAGGAAGCTTTGTTCCTTTTGCTTCATAGAAAATTTTTGCATAAATTATCAAACTTTTACAAAATACTATTTACAGAGCCTAATATGGTCATATAACTTTATTTTATGAAAAAAAATAAAATTCCTTATGAAATAAGCTTTAAAACTTTTCGGGGACACGAATATGTCCCCGTAAGACAAAAGTCCCCGCAAAGTCGCATTTTATCGCTCAAAAAGTCCCCGCATGTTGCTATTAGAAATTTATTAAGTTTATGTATTACAATACCTGGTTTTTGTTAAAAAATATTGTTTCAAAATATATATATATATATATATATATATATATATACATATATATATATATATATATATATATATATATATATATATATATATATATATATATATATATATATATATATATATATATATATCTATATATATATATATACATATATATTTACATATATATATATATATATATATATATATATATATATATATATATATATATATATATATATATATATATATATATATATATATATATCTACATGTATATATACATATATATATATATATATATATATATATATATATATATATATATATATATATATATATATATATATATATATATATATTTAAACAACTTTAAAAAGTATTCTATATATATATGACACATATATTTAAACACACATATATACACATATATTTAAACAACTTTAAAAAGTATTCTATATATATATATACATACATATATATATATATATATATATATATATATATATATATATATATATATATATATATATATAAATATATATATATATATATATATATATATATATATATATATATATATATATATATATATATATGTATATATATACGTAAGAGATTGTCCATTCAATTTCTTTATGTTTTAAGCGTTTGGAAGAAAACGAAGAAAGCAAACAAAAAGATTTTTTTTTGTCTTTTTTAAGTACGTTAACAACTTATTATTTCAGAAATAATAAGTGAATATTATCATTGGTTTTTATTTTTGTTTCATTTATTTTTTTATTTATTTGTTTTTTTTTCGTCAAAGGAAAATATTTCTATTTATTTACAACTCTAATATATATTTTTCATATATTTTAAAATTAACGAACTTTATTTAGCATTTTTCACAGAAATATGTTCCAAAATATCATCATATGTTCATCAAAATATCATCATTATTATCAGAAAATTTGATAGAAACTCTCAGACTCCGCTTATAGAGTAAATATCAAAATGATTTTTGTCGTTGATTTTTTAGATCAGGTATTTACTAAATTAAAAATGTCTTAAACAGCACTGCATTTTAATTATAAGTTTTTTATTTAGTTAAGGATGATGTAATCTTGTTATTTTTTTATTTTAATTAATTTTACCATAAAATTGAAAAAAGTTACAGATTCATATTTATTTTTACAAAATTAGTTTAGGCGTCACTCGTATAGTTAAACATTGGAGTGACACCTTAATAAAACAAACAAATAAAGCAATAAACAAACAAACAAAAAAATTCTAATATAAAGAGTGACTAGAAGAACAATGACTTTTAAAAATAGTCAAACTAAAAACAAAAAAGCAAAAAGTGAATGAGCTGATATGAGAGATAATGAATGAATGAGATAACACAACGTTTAACGATTAGAAAGGTGATAGAAAATAAAAAATAAAACAAGAAGACATATTTAAATAATTTGATGAGATAAAAAAATATTAAAACACTTGAAAAGTAGCTACAAATGTAAAGCGCAACAATAATAAAAATGATTAGCAACAACACCACAAAAAAAAAAAAATAAAAAAAAATTGCACGATAATATAAACAAAACACGTATAAACATGTCAATATAAACAATGCACAAAACTACTCAGCAGTATAAACAAAAATAGAAATACACGACAATATAAAAAATACACAACGTAAACAATACACAAAAAGGGACGACAATATAAACAATGCAAAAAATATAAATCAATAAATCATAATTTAATAAGATAGTTGAACAAAATAAATTATCTAATTAACAAAAAAAAAATTTTTTTCGTTGTTTTCTTTTAATAAATTATGAAACTTATTTTTTTGGATATCTCAAGAACCTTTTTCTTTTATCTTTTAGCTGTTCTGTTTATTTATAATTTTTCTTAAATTTAAGTTTATTTTTCTGTTATAGTTTGTCTTTTGTGTTGCATAGATTACTACTAATCCTGTTTCGTAGAAACTGAAAATAAAATTATATCTGAAAGACGAAAGAATGGGACTTAACAGCTATTAGATAAATAAGATTATAGGTGATTGTGCCAGATACAATTTGCTAATTAGAACTTAATATTTTAGAAAACACTGCATAGCAATGTTTGACGATGCAGGGTTATATAATTGCATAATAACCATAATGATATCCGCTAAGAATCGAAAAGCAAGTTAGGAGTTTGCTAAGGATAACAAAAGTTACACGATATATTATGGTTAGATATATCAAATTTTTACTTGCAAAGTTCAGATTTTAACTAAATATGAGAATACCAATTGATAAGCAACTAAAGCCATATAATATTAGAAAATTATGGGGGCATGGTAATCTTTAAGGACTGATGGCTTGGGTTTATATTTCAGGATTTTTTGGATATGGCACTAGTCTATTGCATTGAGAGTATAATGGATAAATACATATATAAAAAATTTTAAAGAACCAAATAATATCTTTTGTAGATGAAAATATCCATTTACACCAGATATTTCAACAAGACAATAAACTTAAACACATATCAAAACTTTATAAAACATGGTTTAGTACAAATAAAAACTATTTTAATGTAATGAACTGCTCAACTTCATGATCTAAATTGAATTAAGAAATAATGAAAACAAATTTGTGATTTAGTAAATTTGAATAGGTTAAGAGGTGTAAAAGGTACAATCAGGAAATTCAAAAGGTACAGGAAACTTCAAACTATTGACAAACTTATTTATTTTAATGTTGATTATCCATGAGATATTAGCAATAATGGTTAATTATTTTTTTTTTTTTAATTTAATTTTTTTAAATAATAAAAATAAAAATAAATTATTAGCGAATTATAAAAATGTATACGAATAATATTTATTTTATTAGCTAGAAAAAGATCATAGAATCTCTGACCCAAATAACTATAAAAAGTACTAGCATTGAAGTTATGTTTAAGGGAAGTATACCTAATATCAAATAACTTTACTAATGCTGTTCTATCATCAGACGTAATAACTTTTAGAAAGGTATCAAAAATAGAAAATATAAAGTTGAAAACTATTCAAGAAATAATTGATTTATTTAACATCCATTATTTTGAATTTCTCTTGCTTTCTTATTCAACAAACATCGTTTTAGTAGATTTACAATGAATCTATGTAAACATTTTTCGGCTGTTTATTGAAGTTTTGCTTATCGGTTACTTAGTTGACCATTAGTGGCAGTTAAAAATGGTTAACCAATAACTTTCCAAAATGTTAATAGCGGCTAATTAGCCGCTAACCACTTTTGGCGTCTGCCACTAATGATCCACCAAGTAACCGATGAGCAAAACAACTGTGGACCTTTTTAAATGCTTATATAAATTCACTAAAATTCTACTTTTAAATGTTTTTTGGGTATTCGCAAGTTTCGCAATTACTATATCTAATTCTAATGTTTGTGCTTTACGTGCTTTTTGCCAAAACTGCACAACGTTTGAGACGCTCGTAGGATATGCTGTTTCGTATATATGTTTTGGTTAACTTTAATTTGCTAAAGGAGCATTCTGCACTAGTAACTTTTACAGGTATTGTCACCAATAAAATATTGTTGTGTTTACATCTGAAAATTCGCACTCCATAAATTTATTAAAACAAAATAATAATAAAAAATAACATAAAATTATTGAAATAATATATATTTAAAAAATGTTTAGATAAAGAATAGCAAATATATATATCTGGGCGACTACTCTAAGCGGTTTACATACCAGTTTATGCGGTTTACATACCAATTTATGTCTGCTCTAAGTTATTGTAATATTGTTTGTCAGTTCAACAAATTTGATATAAATTGATATTAGTTGATAAATTCAAGAAGTTGTTTTTCATTTAGAAACAAGTAAAAAACAAATCAAAGAAAATATTTTTTTAAAAACAGAGATTAGTACCAATCATTTTAAAAATTGAAAACTGTGAATAATATGAATTAGCTTTGTAAATCTCCGTGGGGCCCCCATAGCTGCGGTCCCCCTTTTCCACAGTTTCCGGGGTTTTCTCAAGTTACGCCACTGTGAAGGATAAACCTGTGGTTGGTAAATATACGAGCTGTTCTTGATAAATTCGGAAGAGATATCATTTAAGTGGTATTAATAAAAGTTTTCAAATCTTATTGTGAGAGAAACAAACGGTTTAGTGATTTCAGAGAAGTAGACGTTATGATTGAAACGATGCAGAATGCACTTATTTAGAAACATTAAATAGATTTACTTTTATTTTAACTTTTTTGAACTAGTTGACTGGTAATTTATGTTACAGCAACAATAACAAACAAACTTCGTTTTTTATAATTAAAATTAATTTTTAAATTAGGATATAATTGCAAGCAATAAGCTTATTTTTAGCAATTGTGAACATTTTACTGAAGCGAGACAACTTTCAACTCCATCAATACATTTTTAATTTTATTAGTTTATACTAATATGATTAAAAAATTTATTGAAACGCTAAGGGCAGTATTGATATTAAAATAATGATATGCATTTCCCTTCCCACCCCCTTTCTTTCCCTTTCCTTTCTATCCCCCCCCCCTCCTTCCTCCCCTCATTTCTCCCCTCCCTCCTCCCCTCCCTCCATCCTTTCCAGAACCTGAATAATCTTAAAATATCTTAGAAATGGAAATTCTTTTTTTTCATGTAGTAGACGCAAAAGTGATACAAAATACGAAAATTTTTTAATATCTTCCTCTCCCTTCCCCTTTCCATCCCCCTTCCTTCCCTTTTTTCCGTCAATGAAATAATGTTTCAACCGAAAATTATACTTAAACTTATTCAATTGGATTCAAGTTACCCCTTATTTTTGTGGTATAAATAGAGCCAAGTTTGTTTGACTCAATCACTAACTGAATCGCAAATAAGAATGATCTTTCCAGAAATATGTAGCAAAAAAAGAAAAAGAATTGAGTAAAAAACTTGTTCAGTAACCGTTTTTCATTTTTTATGGTAACCAAGAGCAATCATATAAACTAAAACTTGTTTCAATAGTGAATAAGACAACAAGTTCATTGAATGTTTTTTTTCCGCCTAATCGTATTCGCATTTTATAAGTAACAGACGTCCTAAGTTTGAAGCAGTGAAACATGTTTGGAAAATAAAGTCTTTGATTAAAAACAAAGAAATAAAAAGATAAAAAAATTAATAAGATATTTTTCGTAAAATAAAAATAATCGAGGAATGACTGTATTATTAAGTCAAAAAGAATAAAAATGGGTTTTAAAAAAAATACATAAAAATTGTGGTCATGCTTGTAACATTTTTTCTTTTTAATTTTTTAATTTTTAATTTTGTTATTTAGGTGCCCCAAGAGGACCGAACATTCTTGTCACAGAGCACCGCGTAAGTGCATTTAAAAAGGAAGTTCACGCCTTCTTCCTTACCGTGACGCGAACTTTATTGTCCGGAGTTCGTTTCGAACCTGGATCTCGTGCTTCCATAGCAAGCGCTCTTACCACTGCGCTACGGCCGCAGTAGTAAGGGCCTACACTTAACATTATTTTTTTATTTTTTATTTATTTTCAATTTTTTTTAATATTAATGTATATTATTGTTATATCATTATTGTTTATATATTTATTATTATATTATTATTGTCATTATATATGTTATTATTTATATTATTATTATATATATTATTTACTTTAATATTTTTTTTTTATTATCACCATAACCTTGTTTTAATTAGTTACGGTTTCTTGCCGTTACAAATAAAATTTTCTAATAACTAAAAATCACCGTAGATATAATTTATACATAAATAACAAATTAAATTTTACAACCTTTTTAAATGTTATGAAATCAAAATACAAAGTTTAAAAATTTTTATTTAATAATTCTTTTACCAATCCAACACAAAATTTTACGCAAGTATCAACTAAATGAATCGATACAAAAATATAGAACTAAACGAACGCATCACAGTGGGCCAGAATTCACTTTTGCTCGACAAAATTCATAACTAATTTAATAATAGGGCTATATTCACCAAAAATTAGCATGAGTACTACTATCAAGTCGGCGTTTTGTATAAAGGTAAAAAAAATTTATTTCGTTGCTATGGATACCTTTATTTTGCTTAGCAACAACCTATTTTTGGTATTTACGAGTGCTATATTCACTAAATTTGGCATGATTTCCTATATGAGATCACAATTCTTATAAAAGTGATACATTTTTATTATTCAGTTGCTATAAATACTTATATTACTTAGTTACCAGATATATTCCTTAGTTAAAAAAGTGTAAATTATTATTTAAATAAAATTATTCGGAATTTCCACCCACCTGTATTAAATAACAATTAGGCATTTAGATAAATGATGGTTTTGCAATAATAAAAACAAAAAATTGTAAAAGAAAACATTGTCAACATAAATGTTTACCAAAAATTATAAAAAAATAATATCGTTTGAAGATTGTTTAGGTAATTAATAAACATCTGAAGGAAATGTTATTTCATTTGTTAGGTGTGATGTTGATTAACGCAGTGATGAAATGACGTGATCACTGGAAACTAGGAGTCTATTGATTTGATCAGTATCAGTTGCTCTACTATCTGTTTCTCGGCTAAAATTTTCGCGATAAGATTTGAAGTGTTTATTTCTAGCCTCTTGAGCTTCCTCTGACATAAGTTTGATGGATAATATTCGGCTTTTAATGTGATGCCCATGTATCAATGCTTTATGAACTAATTGAGTCATGTAATACCACGGATAAAGGGACACATATAGCCTAACAGTGTCAAAACAATAATCAGTCTATCTCATATCCTGAAAAAAGCGTTACCAAGAAAATGTAAAATCTGAATAATAAGTTTTTGAGATTTTTATAAATGCTTTGGCCAGTAGCATCACCAAAACCCCTACACGTCAGTGTCATCGTTTTTATTGCTTTGTCGTTCAATATTGAGAGCCACAGTACAGGTTCCTGAAGTGCAAAGACTCTTTGCAAAGTATTAATCATTATATCTTTTTAATAAACTGAAGCCAAACTGTTATATTTTAAGAATAACATTTCAATTTTGCATTCCTGACCTCATTGTAAGCGGGGTAGATGTTATATTTATTCTCCAAGACTCCGCTTTTAATCAATTTATATGAAGCTTTTGGCAGGCCGTTATACATTATTAAAGCCAATGCTTTGTCTGCTAAATAATTACTTGCTTTATCTGTATTTAAGATATATTTAAAACGTCTATGGCAGCAATAACAATAGATTCATCTCTTAGTTTTTTACTATCAGCAAAAAAAATTCATTGGATGAATGAGATTCAAGTACACCAGATGCACACCATTTTTTAGTTTTAGTATAACTATCATCAAATGTAACTGGCTTTTGACCACTTCAATTTGCAGTTGGTTCATAGTCTTTTACTGACAACTAAGTGTTTATTAAGCCGGTTCACAATCTTCTTATCAAAATTTTTGACAGTATAGTTTGCAGATTTCCACTTTTTTTTACAAATAAACAAATCGTTAAAAGGCAGCCTAAAATCAACGTCTTTAAATTAGCAATATTTTGCTGAATAAATTTTTTCAGTAATATTTTGTTTTGAAATACTAAGATTGTTTTTTTGGAGAAAATTATGAATGTCAAAGTTTAATAAAATTATGTCTAAAAAATTCTTCTAACAAATATTTTGTACTTCAAAGTTTAATATCATAATATATATATATATATATATATATATATATATATATATATATATATATATATATATATATATATATATATATATATATATATATATGTATATATATATATATATATATATATATATATATATATATATATATACATATATATATATACATATATATATATATATATACATGCCGCGTACTGTACTAATTATTGTTAGTAATTAAGTTACTACAAATGTTAGTATTTAAACTTAAAGTATATGAATAACTGTAAGTGTTAGTAATTGAATTACAAACAACTACCAAAAATATGCTATTGCTATGCTATGCAAAGTAAGGTATCCATAGCAACAAAAAAAATTAACCCTAAAAGAATTGTGAATCTTATTTTAATACATACGCCCAATTTTGTGTACTTTGCGCAAATAAAATACTGTAAAAACAACGTTAATGTAAAAATGGTTGTTGCTATGCAAAATTAACTACCTTAGCAACCAAGTAAAAACATCTTTAAAATCTGAACGGGGATTTAAGGGGACGAGTATTCAATGGAAACTCAATTGACGCATCATATAGCTCAAATAAATTTAAAACAGCACACGGCAAATTGTTGTAATCATTAGTTATAGTGCGGCAAAAAATATATATCTTAAAAAATTTTTTATTCTATCTGTGATTTTCAAAGTATAACTGCGATCACATGCTATGACAAATTTTATTTCACACAATTGTTTTTTTTATCTCTAAGTACTCTAAAATAGCATCTAATAATTTTTTGTTATAAAAACGTAGATGTAATTTAAAAGGCACACAACCTTGATGTCACCAAAATTACGAATTAATATATATTTTTTTATTTTTTTTATTTTAATATTTAAATGTTCAGTGTCCTGGTAACTAAGGGATTTAATAAAAATAAATTACCAATAAATTTCTCATAATATATATAGGTACTGAAATTATATAAGTTTTTAAGATTAAACAACTAAAGTTTTTCCTATTTTGTCAATCTACTGGCCCACAGTATAATTCAAAGATTTTTGAGTTAAGACTTCAATTTTTTTGCCTCAATTTTTTTTTATTAGTTATTTAGGTTTTCTAAGAATTGTTTATGGTCTTATCACAGAGCAACCCGGAGTAGCATTTAACCAGGAAGTTCGTGCCTCTGAATACCTGCAACCTTAATTATTAATAAAATAAAAATCAAGCTTGCTGGTAAAAGTTCTTTCAACTAAAATTATTTCTTGATTAGGCTTATGTCTACGCAAGTTTTTAGTGCATCTGTTTTCCGACGACATAAATTTAATATGATGTGGGTTAAGATTTAGATTTTTTTAAGTAGGTTTTTAGATATTAAGCATAAAATATTCAAATATTTCGTTTTGAAAAAGTTTCATTTTTTAGAAATGTTTCAATTAACTTTACTCCAATTAAAAAATATAAATTAACAGCATTAAAAAATTAGCAGATTTTTTTGTATAAGGTTGTAGAAAAACTGTTGTAATTACATTTTTAGAAACACCATTCTCTTAAGTTTGATTAAGTTTGTAAGTTTTGTTACTGCACTATTACGTACTTATGCATAGGTCACACACCATTTTGTATAAATACTTCATACAAAAAAAGTACATTAGAAACCGATTATATTTTTAAAACCACCACAACTTGTACTGTGATAATTTAAGTTTCAAAAGTATTCTGTCGGTATTTTATAAAAAAGGTTTGTTTAAAAAGGTAATTTCTGGATTTTCGATGTTCAAAATCGGTAACTTACAAAAGCGGTGCAATTTGAAATGATATAATATAATTCTGAAGTCATATAATAATGTTTTCCAAAAAAATACGTGTTTGTTCTTATAATTATTGCAATAAATTAGTTTATTTGGTCTCTAGAATAACTGAGCTTTCATCAATATTTGGTTAAGCTTATTTAGTTAAAAAAGTATCTTTTTGACATAATTAAAAATCTTGTTTTTGATCTGATTTTTAATTTGTATCGTATCGTCCATGAAGTATATATGGTTGGATGTGGGAGAGGGCCGGCAAAATGTGATTATGAGCTGAAGGGCATTGGTGTTTGATTATAAAAAAAAGGAGACACTTAAAGAGAAATAAAACACCTTTTATAAACGTAAGGAGACACGTAAGGAGAAATTTAATAAAATATTTAAAAATGTTGGGTAGGTAGTTTATTAGCGTAGGTACTTTTAGTGAGGTGGAGGGTACTCAAAAAAGCGTACAGCAAAATGCAGGGTGCACAATGAATGAATGAGGGTAAGCGAAAATGAGGGTATGCAATAAAGCAAAAAAAAATCAATAATAATAACTTTATTTATTAGTGCTTTATTTTCCTTTCTGTCTTCCTTTTTTTTTTCTTTTCCTCTTTTAATTTTTTTTTTAAATTCTTTCTATGTTTTATTCATATATTTATATATATATATATATATATATATATTTTTTAGGTGTCACTTCATTGACTAGTTTTTAACTATATGAGTGAAACCTAACCTTATTTATGTGAGTTTATAAAATATTATAGTAAATTTTCATATTTTATGGTTAAATCAATGGATTAATTAAAAAAAAACTTTATTATAAATAACTTTAAAAAAAGATATTTATAGATATTATAGCTTATTAACTAGAGTTTTATATCTTATTACCAATCTATACATTAAATGAAAAAGTTTTAATAAATTTTGATTTTTCTTTTAAATGGTCTTATTTTTCTTTTAAACTGTAAATAAAAGAAGTTATTTTTTTTACACTATATATATATATATATATATATATATATATATATATATATAAACATAGTACTTAAGTTGTTATGATTTATACATTACATACGCTATATGCTATATATAACAATAGCTTTAGAATACGAAGTGCAACTTGACGATTCTAAATATATAAACCATAACTGCTAAACTTTGTGCAGAAGGTTTTGGTAAGCTTTTATATCCCGGTGAGAAAAAGGCAGCCAGATGACACAAGACGTGAATAAAACGTTTAAAACAAGTATTAATATGTTTTTTATACGTCTTAAACGCGTCTTCTACCCTGAGGTAGCTACTAGCTCGCTAGTCGCTACCTCATTTCCTAATCGGGATATTTATCTAGGTTACTAGTGTAACGCTGACGTAACGTTTACTTATTAATCTTGCGCAAGTTATTTTATTTCAAAGCGCATTAGTTACATAAAAAAAATCATACGTCTAAATAAATTCATTTAATTTAAACTTTATTATCTTATTGAGTTACGATATTGTGCAGTGCAGTGGTTAGTAAAATTTTGTAGAGTCCTATTTCGTTGTTTTTTTTAATATTTTATGTTAAATAACTATTTGTTGCTAATATATTAATAATAAAAATAATAAATAATAATGTAATAAGAGACACGGTGGTTAATAAATAGTTAAGTAATTCAGTTAATAACTGAATTAAATGTGCGGAACATGTCATGCTTAAGAATTATTTTTATATATCTAGAATTATCAAATAACCCCTAGAAAGGCTTTATCGTTATGCTCTTAATATAGTTTATATAGAAATTCTTTAACTTAGAATTTTTCATTTTTAAATTTTGTTTTCAGTCATTTAAATTTTTAATTTTAATTTTTTTTTCACTTATAAACACTTATTAGATATGCATAATATATATAAGATTTATTTGCCTTCACCGTCTTCACTCCACTTCTCAAAATAAATATCATTTACAAGTGGAAAGATTACTAAAATCAATTGCTGCAGGCGCCCATGAATTTATTGGTGTATTATTAAGATTGAATATTTTTATTGAGTATGTTATTTAAAGAAATCTCTGCATTTTATTATGAACCATTAAAAGAATCTTTAGTTAGGAGATTCAGTCATGTGACTTTTTAAAGCAAAAAAAAACTCGTTTTTTTTTTAAATTTGTCTAAAAAATGCAAGAAAAGATTTTAGATAGGTATCAAAGAATGAAATAACATATAAACATCACAGGTAACTATATATTTGTTAGTTATATCAACTTGTTTTAATTTCTCAACAAAAGAAAAAGAGTCACAGGTGGAATAAAATACAGTTATATAAGGAGACAATAAATCAGAAAGATATTTGGCAAGTTTATAATTATATGTCCCGATTGTTGAAATAATTGGTCTAAAAGGTGCTAGAGAAGAATCTTTACTGAGTTTGTGCATCTTAGGTAAAGCATAAATTCTTTCTGTTTGTGAACCAACAGTATAAACGTTATTGTAAACATCATTTTTAAAACAATTATGTTTTTTAAGTTTCCTTAGATACCCTTGTAAAGATTGTTCTCTTTTAATAGTTGGGTCGTCTTTTAACTCCTTAAATTTAGTTTTATCACTTTAAATACTAGTTAGAGAATTAATAAAGTCAACCTTATTAAAAATAATTATACCATTCCCTTTGTCTGGTTTTGTGATTATAATACTTTCATTTTTCTTTAGTCTCTTCAATATTTTGTGTTTTCTTAGACAATCTTCAGATGGTGTGTATCTATATACATAATTGTTCGCTAAATGAGAAAGTTTGCTTTTAAGTTGAGGTTCCGAATCACTGCTTCTAAGTTGAGTATTAAGAAATGTACAATGCTATCTAACTGAGCGAAAACGTCCGTCTTTTTTATAAATACTGGCGGTAAAGCAAAGTTAAGACCGTTGTTTAATAATTCTAGTTCATCCTGTTGTAAAGTGTATGACGACTTATTATGAACAAAGTGATGGTGTTTAGAAGGAAGGTTAGTAAATTTTGTCAGAGAGCATAATTTCTTCTTGTGAGTTTTAATAATGGAAAGTTCTTTTTTCTTTTCGTTATTATTAATTACTTTTAACAAAAAGTACCACTATATAGTTGTGCAGTTGTTTCTTACTTGAGTTTTTAAACCATTTAAATTGTTCAACAGAGACTTTTGTTCGTTGATTCTATTATGTAACGCATTTTTTGTTTAATCGATTTTATATCAGAGTGGTTTGCATGAGGAAAGTTAAAACCTAGATTCTTTGGATATACTTTAAATAGTTTGCAGTTTTTAAGAAAGTTTATATCCAAACGAGCTTTGTTACTTTTAACATAAAGCTTTTCCAGCTTTGGTAAAATATGTACTGTTAAAAGTCCTTGTGTGCTGCTCAAATCCAATGTCGTTTACAAATTTTCTTGTGCTGGATGTAATGCCAGTTATATTGGAGAAACCTCCAGACACTTAAAAACACGGATTCATGAGCATCTTACAAGTGAGCATCTTACAATCTAATGTTTATAAGCATTTAATTTCATCTGTTAGTTGTAAAAATCTAAGTAACCATAATTGTTATACAATTTTGGATACTGCTTCTAACAAAACAAATTAAAGTTTAAGAAGCACTCCATATTAAATGGGAAAACCTATCTTTAAATAAACAAACTGTTCATTATAATATAAATTTGTCTACATAGTTTTTTTTTGTTGTTGTTGTTTTTTGTTTTTTTTTAATTTACTTATATTTTATTTTTATTTTTTTGCTATTTACGGTATTATAATTTGTATAATAATTTTTATTGGTTTATAACAATTCTATTTGTCTGTTAATATTTCTCTGTAATGTCTTCAAATTTTGATTTTATATTTATATCCAGAGTTTTAAATTCGTAATTTTATCTTTTGAAAATGAAGTATGCTAACAACGAAACATGTCAAGATTAAAAAATATCGTGTTTTTCTTTAAAATATGTTCACAATTATTGCTATTGCGTTGCTCAAGAAATATATATATATATATATATATATATATATATATATATATATATATATATAAAATATATATATATATATATATATATATATATATATATATATATATATATATATATATATATATATATATATATATATATATATATATATATATATATATATAAAATTTTAATATGAGTATTTTAGAATAATCTCATTTAATAAAATCATTTTTTAATTAGATAGCACTGATGTTGAACAAACTAAGTAAAAATTTGGAAATTTCAATTATGAAATTTTTATCAGAATTATCAGCAAAAGGTAACATTACTTTGAGTAACACACATATTACAATAGAAAATATAATCAGAGTTGATAATGACATATCATTTTTTAGTTCCCAACTGCTTAAAGATCTAATAATCCAGTTTATTTGAACGCAGGATAATACAAGTACTAATGATGCTTTATTAAAAATGCAAAACATTTATAATATAACAAATAACATTTATACAATTTATAAAAGAAAGAAGTGGTTGGTGGATAATGGTTTATTTAAAAAACCAACAGAAATACCTCTTGGCATGGGATTAGAACAAAGATTTTCTTCTGGTTTAAAATCAATGCATTCTGTAACTGTAACAGATAAATGTTTTTTTGCTACAATTGATCAGCTTCTTGCAAAGATAATGTAGTCTGTATATGAAAAATTTCCTTTTTTTAATGTGTAATTCTAATTCAATTCTAACAAGAGTTAAAGATTTCTTTGATACAGGCAGGATCAGTCCAAGACAAACTATTTTATTGGACTATGGTATGTTTTACATGCACATATTACAAGCTATTCATATAACAATATTTAAAAAAAATATTTTGTGTCAGCTCCAAGAGTTAGAAAGTTAGCAAGGGGCTCAAGTTATAGTAAATGGAAATGAAGTAACTATTCATTTAATAATTATCATTTTTTCAGCAGCTATTTTAGAAGCTTATTCTTTATTTGGTTTTATGGAAAGTTTTTGTGCCACATATTTTTGTCCCTTTTTTAAATGCACTCAATCTGAGTTGTAAGAAACCTTTTAGGTCATTAGCTTTTGAAAAACGAACGAAAGGTGACTACAATCTGTGAATAGTTGAATCTCAATTAACTGATTACAATCCTTCTAAAACTGGCACAAAACATGGTTGTTCTTTAAACTATCTAAACTGGTTTCACTGTGTAGAACAAAGTGCTGTTGATTGTATGCATGACTTGTTAGAAGGAGTAGTGCCATTAGAAATATGCCTAGTGTTACGTACTCTGACAGAAAAAAAATTATATCTATTTTAGATATAAATTTACCTTTAATAACTTTAATTACTCCTTGGCAGACAAAAATAGTAAACCACCAGAAATAAATCTTCAAAATTTACGCATTCAAGATGCTAATGGTACTTCATACTGATTTTGCCTCTCAGGATTGGAAAATATATTCCAGATAAGGAACCCCATTGGAAACTTTTGAATCTGTTATTACGATGTTTAGATATAATTTTGCTCCTGAAATAACAGATTGTCTTGTTAATCAACTTGAATTTTTAATTAAAGAGCATTATTATTACTTTAAATCAGTTTACCCAGAAAACAGATTAATACTAAAACATCACTTTATGCTGCATTATCCTGAATGTATCGCTAAATTTGGGCCATTAGGTAGATATTGATGAATGCGATTTAAGACAAAACATGATTTAGCTAAAGAACTTTCTTCTGTTATGCGTAACTTTAAAAACATTTGTTACACTGTCATCCGGACCAATTGAAACATGCTAACTGTTTATTTAGTAGGTCGTTGTATTCAGATAATAAACAGCTCGAAAAATGTGATAAAGTTATTATTGGAAATTTGAAGGTGGAAATTGGAAGCACCATAAGTGAGCTATTAAATTTAAATATATTTGATGAAGTTTGTAATGCTTGTTTGATTACTTTTGGATCATATGTAATCAAATTAGGTTGCATTTTATGTCATGCTGTAATTGAGATATCCGCAATTTGGAGAGCTGCTCTGAATTGTTTTTACTACATCTAAAACTTTTTTGGTGTTGAATTCACTAGTAACAAATAATTTCGATAAACATTTTTATGCTTATGTTGTACAAAGAAATGAAAATTTGTTTAAATAGATTATAATTAATGCAGATAATTAAAAAGATTATCATCCTTATAACATTACTAACTTATGTGACCAAATGTTTGTTGTCACTTGTTGCAGAATTTTTTAACTGTCAATGTTAACGGTTGTAATTTTAATATTAATATCAACAATTATTAAGAATAAATGCATATTGCTAATTGCTTACAGAGTATTGCATTATAGCAATAACTCTTTTTGTTGACTTCAATATTTCAACAATTCAATATTTATTGTATGACAGTGATGTTTTTTAATACTACTTTATAAAATTTTTTATGTTTATACAAAATAATTTTGGAAATTTCTGTTTTGATTAATATTATTTGTGATTGATATTTATAAAATGACTCAAATTTTAAAAATATAGTCTGTCGATCAATCAAAAAAAAAAAAATAGTTTTACTGAAGAAAGATGAAGACTTCATTACTAAAGGTGAAATAGTTACTTGTATTAGAAAAATAGATACTGTTTTGTCAATTTTTTTTTTCCTGTAGAGTTTATAAACTTGTTGTCATTTGCTATAGTAGTTGCCAATAAATTTGGTTTGTTGTCCGTAAATAATCTAAGATTTGTATTTCAAAGCGATGGAACAAATTGATAATTTTGACTATGATTTTTTGAAACATTTTTCAGATAGTGGGACAAATAATACAATTCTCGTCAACAATGAAACATGGGTACCTAGCAACTCGGTAAGCAAATTATTTAAAAGTTTTTAAATTTTTTATGTTTTTTATGATTTGAAAATATTTTAAATTTGTTTTCGGATAATAAACATGATAGTATTATATTACACAGGCTGTGTTTACACCTGAGGTTTGCAGTTCTGCAAGTTGAAAGATGAATTTATTATTACCATTTAAGAAATAGTGCTTACTAATTCCAATTAAGATTTTTTACTAATTAAGATTTAATTACTAATACCAATTAAGATTTAATTACTAAAACCAATTAAGAATTAGTGCTTACTAAAAAACAAAGTCAAGTCTTAAGCATGATGATACATTTTCTTATGCAAATGCGCTAAAAACTTACCAAGCCCAACATCCGGTGAGCATGTTGCATTTTTTTAATAATATTAAGTTTCATTGTCAACCATGTTCATTAAATTACATGTATTAATAATTTATGGCAGTTGTCTAAAATTTATAATAATTTAATTTGTTTTTCTTAATAAAAATTTCGTTTTTTCAAATAGATAATCATGCAATATATAAATGATATAAATAATTTTAATGTCAGTTGCAATGCAAGACAACATACTGTTGGAGTAGTTATGCACAAAATGGTGTGTCTATATGGAAACTTTCCAAATATATTTCAAAAAAGCAATGTTGCATTTTGCTAGAGAAACGTCAAGTATTTTATTTTCTTGGAACACTTTCAGTGTCTAGCTTGTATTATACAATCAGATTTGTATTATGTTTGATTATATTTGATTATATTTTACATTTTCACATTTTGTGTTGATCAAATAAAAAACTATCAAATTTTATAACGTCTTTCATTTTTATCAATAGTTGTTTTAAATACTTGATAAGTTTTTTTGATATAATATTCGTTTTTTAGATTGATATTGCATTTTTAACCAAAAATCCTATATGTAAGTCGGATTTATTGGATACATTTTTGAAAACAATTGTTCAGCCACTGTATCAAATTGTGGACAAATGAAAGTTAATTATCTCACAAATCTAGTTAATGCACCTAACCAGAATGACGTTGGTATACCATTTTTATATCAAATTTTATTCAATTTATTTTTAAGCATACCATTGCAAATGACGTGTTTAAAAAAACTTATGAAATTGAAATAATCTATTTTCTAGATCTGAGAGTGTATAATGCTTGCAAAATGTTATGCTATTTACTACGGCAAGGAGGAAAGCAAAGGAAATCTGCTCCTCAGATAATGGAACACATCATCACATGCAATGTAA
Source organism: Hydra vulgaris (assembly GCF_038396675.1). Taxonomy (NCBI): domain Eukaryota; kingdom Metazoa; phylum Cnidaria; class Hydrozoa; order Anthoathecata; family Hydridae; genus Hydra; species Hydra vulgaris. Next base: position 57,633,473 of record NC_088920.1, on the reverse strand, counting down.
GTATTACCTCTATAAAATAATTTTTTTCCTAATAAATGTATGTACGGCATATTTAAGAAGTGCAACCACCGAATACTTGATTTGCAATGAAATGAAAAAGTTATTATTTACATTAAATTTAATTGTTAATATTTAGCAGTAGTATTTTATTATTTAGGTCGGTGATGCGATTGCACATTTTGAAAAAAATCTTGACCATATTCTGTTCTGTTAGTACAAGGACAGGAAGGCGAAAGAATGTTATCAATGAAAATAAAATATGAAAAAAAAAATAATCAAGTCTGTAATGGAAGGTATAGATCGAATGCTCAAACCTTACTGGTGTTTTAACATTCAATCCAATTTCTGATTATTTTTGGCGTTTCGTCCAAGCTTTTTATGATCTTGACGCTTTTAAAAAGCCAAAATGTGTTATTGAACTACGGGAAAGTTTTCTAAAATATACCATGTAGTCAAGGGGCAGTTTAAGATTTTTTATTACAATAAATACGTTCTTATTTTATAGAATTAATTTATTTATAGGTTTTGCTTTTTTTTAGTCTATAGAAAAAAGCTCAATAAGAGACTCTTTTAAGAGCTAAACTATAAGTTTTTATACTGTTGGGGAAATTTGAAAATTTTAAACTGTTACATATAACACAGGTCAACAACAAAAAAAATTTTTTCTGGTGCCGAGCAAACAATTTGTTTTTTATATAGCATTTCTCATTTTGATTTCAAATATGCAACTCTTTTTTTACCATCACGTCAAGTTGTATAGATATTTAGGTTCAAATCTTAAGTATTTAGGGTAAAGTCCCTAACATTGTCGAAAAAAAAGTTATTCAAAAGTATGTCAACCTGGGTCTTAAAAGAAGCGTATTTTCATAGAGATTTTAGAAAACATAAAAATTTTTCCTTAAAATTTATTGACAAAAATTTATGTGAAAAAATGCTAAAGACTCTTAAAAAAATTTCAACAGAATGTTATTGAGCAATAATACAAAAATGCCGTTGTTCAAATAACTTTTAATGTAGTTATATAATTATTTAACAGTTAATTGATATACAATATTTTTTATATATATAATTTTTGTACACTAAATGTTTTTTTATTGGTGAGATTTATTATTTTTATTTTTGTTTAGATGTGGCTAAAGAAAAAAGGTCCTACAAATTACATCATTTGATATTATTTTTAATGCTTGAAATAATTAAGTAAATAATTCTTCAAAAAACGTTAAGTTAAAATAGGTGAAAAACTAGAAAGTCCTAGATTTTCATCAATTTAATTTAGCGGGAATATTGTTCAGTTAAAATCTCCTTAATGCTGATCGGACAATAATTTGCGTCTAAGCATTTCTTCTGCTTTTTTTGGTTCCAAATTAAAATTAACAATTTCAAATGAATTAAAAAAAAATAAGATAACAAATTTTTTTCTTTTTTTTTGACATTTTGGAAAGTTTTGTAGAAGTAAACTCACTGGCGTTAAAGTTGGTCGAAGTCGCGATAGTTGCCCCTACCTACCCTCCATCCTCCCCCCTCACCTCTCTCCGTCAACTAACGCCAAATTCATCTTTTTTTCATTTAAATTTTAATTAAGACTGCCTAAGCCCCCTTTATTTTCTGTTTCAGCCCCCCAACTTTCTTAACCTTCCTACGCTAATGAGTAAATTTAGTTAAAAATAATAGGTATAACTTGAAAATGAGTATACAAATAACCCTTAGAAAATTTCATAAATTTATTTAAAAAAGGAAAGAGTTTTGACGCATTGACGGAATGTTGGTCACATTGAAGAACGTATAATTTTGTTAGTCGTTTGATAAATTATTATTTAACTCTTGTTTGTTTGATTTTGATTTGTCAATATATTTTAGTTCTTTATTTATAAATGATAAAGTTTTTAATGTATTTTTCTTTAACCACATTTATATCGTAGATAAAAGGTTTTTGCAGTATGTTTAATATGCCATAGTTTTGAAGGCTTCACATCTAGACTAAATATAGAGCTGTTTAAAAAAAAACGTAATTTAAATTGTGTATATCTATTTGCTTTTTCTATTAACTTTTAGTAGAGAAAGCAACTGGAGCAACGCTTTGTTAATTGTAGTTTTGAAGCTTATAAAACTTATTTTAAATTATTTTTATAAAGCCTTAAATATATTTTAATTTTTTTTATATGAAAAACTAAAGGGTATACCCTTTAGTTTTTCAAAGGGTATACCCTTTAGTTTTATTTACTACTGATTTAAATTTATATTGTAAGTTACTACATGTTACCTCTAAAAGATAAATTTATAAATAAATACAAACAAGTTATATAGTCTATATTATAGAAATGATTGTTTAACTTATAAGTTAAACAATCATTTCTATAATATTTAACTTATAAGTTAAACAATCATTTCTATAATATAGACTATATAACTTGTTTGTATTTATTTATAAATTTATCTTTTAGAGGTAACATGTAGTAACTTACAATATAAATTTAAATCAGTAGTAAATTTAATAATCTTAACATTTTTTTAATAAGTATATTTATTTAGGTTAGTTATAGTTAAGTATATAGAGCTTGTTTATATGCTTTTATAAGTTGCAAGTTTTAACACTTGACATGCAACATCACACTGTAAGTTTAAATCAGTTGTAAATTAAAAATAATTACTTGCATTTTGTTTAATGGGTATATTTATTTAGGCTGGATGCAGCTACCTCTACATATGGTTTATTTGTATATTTTTATAATTGACTATTTTAGGCACGTGGCATGCAATATCACACTGTAAGTTTCATCAATTGTGAGATAAATCAGTTGTAAAATGTTTACTTGAAATTTTTTTGAAGGGTATATATTTAGGCTTGTTACAGCTAAGTTTATATATGAATTGTAATAACTTGTATATTTAAGTTTGAATATTTTATAATTTGTTATTTTAGACGCGTGTCATGCTATACCACACTTTAAGCTTGAATCAGTTGTGAAATTAAAAATGTTTAAATGCATTACGTTTATTGGATATATTTATTTAGGCTGATTGCGGCTAATTTTACAAATGGCTTGTTTGTATGTTTTTATAATTGAATATTTTAGACATATTTCACGCTCTATCACAGTGTAAGTTTAAATTAGTTCTAAAACGATTTTTTTTTACCTTTTTTTTTTTAGGTTAGTTTCAACTAAGTTTGTATATTGCTTGTTTATATTTGTGTAGAACATGCTACTTTAGACATTTGACATGAGGCATCAAATTTAAATTCTAATATTATTACCTTTAACATGATTATTATTATTAAATAAAAAAGTGAAAGACTTTTTTATCTTTCATTCTCAGCAGCGATTGATGTTTGTAAAAATTTTAGACTTTTTTATTTAGCACATAAGGTTATCTTATGAAGCGCATTTAATTTTAGTATAATATATTCTTTGATACATAATTAAAATTTATCTATTATTACAAAAATAGTAGATTAGAAAATAGTATGTAGAACTAATAAATTAACATAATTTTTATAAGCAATTTAGAAACAAATTATTAGGAGCGAATGTTTTTTACAGAGTTATTCGTAACAATTTATTTTCATTTTATACAATGGTATATTATTAATATTTAATATTTTCTTTATTGTGTTTTAAGCTTTGTTTATCTTTAAGGAATCGACAACAGGTTACTGGAATTGAAAATGTAGACATGCGAATTTACAACAGTATTAAATATTAAAATCTATTATAGTAACAAACTTGTATATAATTTTGTATACATGTCATATAAATGTTTTTAAGACCTTGAATATAATAATATATTATTATATATAATTAACAAAGTATATAGTAAAAACTTTTTATGTTTGTATTTAAATTTTTTAATTTTTATTGCGATTGAAAGTTTTTATATTGTATTAAATTATTAAATATATTTAATTAGTTTTCAATTTTAAAGTTGAAGCTTTGTAAACCTTGCTTAAAAATCTCTCGCAATCATGTTGGTTTGTATAAGTAGAACTGCTTGTTTCAGACGTAGACTATCATATAAAATAACCTATAAAATAAAAATAAATGTAGAATATCAATATAAAATAATATTTACATTGAAATTAAGGATAATTTTGAAATGAAATAACAGTCTTAATTTTTTAACAGTCTAATTTTAATAAATGAAATAAATTTTTTTCTTTGATGGCGTATTAAATCCTTCATTTTAACAAAACAGCAAAAGCTGCCCAGTGTAATAATTCCTTTATTTCAACGAATTGTTTGTTGCACAAACGAAATAAATCCGCAATTTAACGGACTAATATCAACGAACTTCAATCCGTTAAAATTTTAATCCATTAACATAACGGAAAATCCGTTTGTGCAATAGCGATAGATGCAATTCGTTGTATATAACGGATTTTTTCTGAGAGTATAGTTTCAAGTGATAAATATTTACAAACACATATAGGTGATATATATTTTCTTTACATTTAAACACAAAATTTTTAAAGCATTTTGTTCGTAAATATTCAAAACTTTCATTTCTTTAAGCAGTGGTGTTGAGCTTGAAAAGTGATTTGTAATATCGAATGTGCGAAGTGCTTGTTTCTGTGGTCGATAAATATATTTAATTTTGGTTTTGTGAGCGCCTTCCCATATTATATTTGCATAGTTTAAACGGCAATGAATAAATGAATAATTTAGCTGTGTTAAATGTGTTTATTTGATAAATGTCTAATTTTATAAAGAACTCTAATGGTTTCAACAATTTTCATGAAAATATTATCAATTTGTTGCTTCTAAGAAGAAGCAACAAATTGATAATATTACTTCTTTTTCAACTGACTTTAAAAAGATCAAAGTGTTTTATCTCCCTTACGATAGCTTTCCAACTTTTTCAATAAAAAAAAGATGACTAACAGTGTCATAAGCTTTTGACAATTCAATGAATATAGTAGTGTGAGACTAGTTAGAGGCTCTGGAATTTCACTGGCGCTGAGACTTGTGGCATCTTTAGAAAGAAGGTTTCCTATTTATTGATCAGGTAACATAAATAATTACTTATATACTGAGACCCAGTATATAAGTGTTTATTTCAGTGTTTTTTCAATCTTTTTTCGACATTCACTGTTATTATCAATCACGCACTAATTTTTAGTTACCTATTTCCACATAAAGCCTGCTTTAATTTCAATTGCATTACGGTCAATGGTCATACATATCTAATATATTAATATCTAATTATCTATATATTCCTTGAACTATTTGACAGTTTCTTTAATATTTTATTCGGTTCAACCAAATACAAAATTTGCACACTGTTATATCCCAGGTACAAGTCACTTTACTGCAAGCAATCTTAGAAGCTGGCGGCTAACTTATCAAAGCTTTGTGAATTACTCAATGAACTTCTAACAGTACCAGGTTCAGGACCAAACAGTCCAGTCTCAGCACTCAGTGACGGAGTCTACACTAGAAACACAATAAACAGGCTGATGGGAATCCCTCTATAACATGATGACAGCAACTGCAACCAATGATAATGTTGCTGATACTAATGTGTCAAGTAGGAGTGCTAATGATGAAGATGTGAAACATACTTGAATGATATAAAAATTGGGCGAAATGGTTGTCCACTGACATGGTGTAGGCAAAATGAAAGTCAACTTTCTTGTCTTGCTAAGCTTGCTCAATCACTTCTGGCAATCCTAGCGACTAGTTTCAAATCAGAGCGTCTGAACTCAACATCTGGGAACATGGTTTCCATTAAGCGCTGCAGTCTTCTATCAGAGCATGTAGAATAAGTGACCTTTCTTCATAAAAATTTGTAGACTTTTAGCATTAGGATGAGTATGGTTTTTTTATAATGACATTTTTAGATGAACTGAATATGCACTTACACTAATTGGTTTAATAATCTCGAACTCGAACTTGATCGTATTTTTTGTAATCTCAATCGAATTCGATCGAATATAAAAAACCTAATCTTGCACAGCTGTAGTGATAACAGGTATCGGTACAACTAGTGTAAATTTTCATGCAGTAGTTAACAGCTATCTTCTAATTAAAACGCTGTTAATTTTTTTGCGTTGTTAAAATAATATTATCACGCATGAATAAGTCTGTGGCGCAAAAATTTGGTACTAAAATAATGAAATTAATTTTTTCATAAAGAAAAATATGTAAGCTATAAATCCAATCCATTTTTGTTAAAATAATAATGCATAGAAACATTTAGTTTTGATTTTATTTACAGATGGCATTTTTGTGTAATATGAGTATGCTCATATTACCCAGTATTTTTCATTAAAGTTACCTAGTTTAAAGTCCTAAAATAGCAGTGGTTTTAATTACTATTTAAACAAAAACAAAACATAGTAAAAAATTTTAATATTTTGATAATATTGAAAATTTTTCTGTAACTTAAATTCAAAAAGTTTGAGTTTTTATCTTTCAAAGGTTTGAGTTAGTAAAATTGAAAAAATAACAAACAAATTTATTTTTGCGGAAAACATAGTATTATATATAGCATAACATATATAGTTTCAACAAAAAGTGGCTTAAAATTTGATCTTTTAATCTTGTTAATAACAAATCGCTAAATTCCAAAAATTGGTTCTAATTGTCAGGTTAGTATTTTTTTATTAATTATTGTTACTTTTTTGAGCTAGTTTAAAGTGCTAATATTACCAAGTTGTCTGGGTAATATGAGCACTTTTGCTACTTTTTTAAAAACTCTGTGTTTTTAAGAAAAAATTTCGAGTGCCAAAATATCCAAGTAGATCAAATAACAACATATATTATAGCTTATCGTTTGTAATTGTTTAATTAAACGCTGCAGCTGCCGTTATTCATTTGTGAGCGCTTGACACAGTTTTTTAAAGAAGATTTAGGACGCTTGGCCTTTAAATATTTTCCTTAGAGTGGAAGTATACCAATATAAGTAAAATTATTTTAATTTTTTTAATTTTTATTACCCAATATAATCATCGCAGATTTCGAATTTTTGGTTGATTTATTTAAATAAAAAAAGCTTCACATGTAAAAACTTGTTTAGAATATATCGGTACAAAATATTTTTTATTTTTCCCCCAATCAACGTTTTGTTTATTCCATTGTTATGCGCTTCAGAAACAAGTTAAACCATAAAAAAGTCATAAAAAACTTATCTAGTCATGTTTTTTAAGTGCAAAGTTGTAGTTTGCAACGACTTCTCGTCATTTAGTTTGGTATGATGCATTAATTGACGTTACTTGTTTCTTGTTTCAGCTGCATTTAAAGTCAATTTTTTAAAAAACTTTATATGCTATAGTATCTCTTTTATCTTTTTAATAGAAAAAATATGGGGCAATAAAAGAGAAAACAATTACCAAACAGAATATATAATTATAAAAAAGCAAAATTTCGTTGAACCAGATATACAAAGATTCCTTCTTCAAAAACAAAAACTTTATCCTTTGTTGAACCTGCTACTAATTCTGCTTCTTAAAAAATTTTCAAATATTGCTGATAGAGATTTTTAAGATTTTTAAAGTACCGATTTAACTTTGTTATGAACTTTAGTCTGTTCTGAAAACATTATATCGGTACTGAAATGCCCAAATTTGTATGAGGATAATGCTTATTTAATGTAAAACTCCTCAAAAAAGTATGACTTAAAAATATGTTGAAACAGTTGCAATTGAAAAACTGATTTTTTTTCATCTGCTACATTTTGAAAAAAATTTAATTGAACAAATAGAGCTTAGTAAAAGCAAAAGTAGTGGACAAAAAACATTTGATATTAACACACGTATCATTGTGGTTATTCGTGAAATGGGTAAAGGGTTATTGTCATTAGAAAGATTTCGTGGAATAATGAATATGAAGCCACCTATGAACAAAAACATCCAAAATAAAACTTTACTTACCTTAATAAATGTTTATCAAAATTTAGTTGACCAGAACATGAAAAATGCTGCTGATAAATTAATCCCTGCAAGTGAAACGTCAAGAGACAATATGTGTAGCTTTGATGGTTCATTACAAAACGTGGTTTCATTTAAAATAACGGAGTTGCTTCTGCTATTCTTGAAAAAAGTAAGTTTATTGACTTTCAAAATAGAAACAAAAACATATAAATTATGTTCAATATGGAAGTTAAAAAAAATGCACGCATCTAGTTGAATATAAAAAGTCCCAGTCATCACATTACCAAAAGTGTAAAACTAGTCATCCGGGATCATTATCAGCTATGGAATCAATTGGTGTTTTAAAACTTTTTCATCGTTCTGAAAAGAAAAACAGTTTAAGGTATACCAAATATCTTGGTGACGGAGATGGTAGTTTTTATAACTGTGTTGTTGTGGCTAAACCTTATGGACGTAATGTAGAAATTAAAAAAGCAGAGCGCATTGGTCATATTCAAAAACAAGTTGATACGCGATTAAGAAACTTAAAAAAAAGCAGCAAAGATATTAAGAGATGATAAAAAGTTAGGAGGAGCAGTTCGTTTGACAGAAAATGTTATTAACACATTGCAAAGTTACTATGGCAAAGCAATCAGATTGAAAATTATAGTTTATATGCAATAAAATAAAGTGTTGCAGCTGTTATTTTTCAGTGTTCTGGTGTTTGCGCACCAGAGATTCTTGGTGCAAATTCCAGGCTGATAAAGTAACTGGAAAAGAAACATACAAAGAAAATATTTTCATTCATGCTGCTGTTCGAGATTTTATGAAATTAATATTTATAGACCTTGGAAGTGATATTCTTTTAGAAAAAAGTTTGCGCGGAAAATACAAAATCCTGTTAAATCCTTGAATCAATTGATTTGGAAGCGATGTCCCAAATATATATTTGTTGAAAGAACTGCTCTATGTGTTAAAGTAGCATCAGCTGTCCTATACTTTAATGATGGACTACAATTTTTAGAGACGTTCTTTGATAAGCTTGAAATAACAGTAGGTTGCAATATACGTAACTTTTGTCTTGTAAATAAATCTAAGTGCATTTCTAAAGCAGAAAAACAATGCACAAGTATAGTAGAATTAAGACGCAAGAAACTAAGAGCTATTCAAAAACGTTTTCGTGATCAAAACAAAACATTAGAAGGTTCAGTTTATGGATGTGGGGAGTTTTGAACAAACTTTTCGGTTTTTATGTTTAAATCGAGTTTTTCTCATAATCATGTTTTACAGACTGGCGACGGTAATATTTTTCCAACCGATATCCGATTTTATCTGAAATTTGGCATAGTTGTTTGTAGCGCATGTATTTGCAAATTCTACTAGAATTATACTTACAACTAATTGCGTTCTACTTTTGTGAGTGGTTTTGAGTTCTTAAATAACACCTAAACTTCCAAATATGACTAAAATGCACATAATTTGACTTTTTCTTGATCAAAATTAAAAACTTTTAGTGTTGTTACTGCATATGTAAAGGATTACAAGCCAAATTTCAGTTTAAATTTATTTAACAGCTGCTGCAAAAATCCTTATTGCCAGATATTCATATTAAGACTTTTATCAATCAATAATTTTTAAACGTTTAATTTTGTTTTAGTCATATAATATGCACTATTAAATATTCAGAAAAAAGTTGAAATTTTTTTTATATAGGTATCCTACCACTTTAGTACTTTTTACCACCGATAATTTATTCTTAAATCTTTATTATCTTTATTATAATCTGTTAATATCTGCTTAATCAGAAATAAGATTTCAAACTTTTATACTAGATAACAGTTTGATGTCTTCTGTAGAATTAGATAAACCTTACGCTATTTTTAAATTGGTATAGTAACTTTTAAAGTCAGGTAATTTATTTAATTCGTGCATTTTAATAATTTTGCAATTCAAGTCTCTTGAATACAAGGTGCGTAAAAAGTTACCGTACAAAGTATAATTTAAAAATATTATCTGTATGGTGTTTTCTTTCAATATATAGTGTGTTTTTAGTATTCTTTTGTATTCCTTCGTATTCTTTTAGTATTTTTAGTATTATTTTGTTTTGAATTAAAGTGTAGTTTGTTTCTCGTCTTGAACAGGAACTTTTGCTGTTTTTGCTGTTTTTATTTTTGTACGGGAACTTTTTCCGCACCCTGTATAAAATATGTTAAACTGTGTTTATTATATTTTTTAAGAAATCAAGGACGATGCTCTTTTTAAAAGGTCAAACTTTATATAGAGTTGATATTTATCTCAAAAACTCTTGATTCTGACACTGCCAACTCTATGTTGCATGTTGCAAATGCTTATTTCTTAAAATTGATAAACATTTATTACAAGGTATATCATTTGATAAATGCTTGACAAACAATGTTGTATTCGCAAATGTACTTATCTATAAATAATTATTGTTTTTATTATCAAATATCAAGTCTTTTATAATTAATTAAACAAAACAAATGTTGTTACTGAAAACCAGTCAATGCTACTAAAAATTAAGTTAATAGTACTAAAATCCCCGTTGTTGTTACTAAAAACCGAGTTGCTACAAATTTTCTGATAGATTTAAATAACTTTGTTAGTATTTTAAAATTAAATAATATGCATAACCAGGTATACAAATTTTACAAAAATAGTTTTGCATTTGCAAATGTTCCTAATTCATATATCTTTCTTCGTTTATATATTTATGTATTTTTATGTCTCATGATGTAATAATGTTTGTTATTTATTACTTGCTTATATGTGTTAAGGTTATATGGGTTTATACTTTGTAAATGTTTATGTGTCACAAATATATAAATATGTCATTTTTGAAGTGCTTCTATGTGCGTTATGTGTTATAATGTAAAGTGTTTATAGTTTGGAAGTGGTTATTATGTTGTTTTCGTGGTTTCAAAATGTGTTGTGTTTTGACTAAGTTTACAGCAAGAATGTTGTCCTTGCTAGCCAAGTGGTGTACGTTGCTATAAGTTGACTTGGCTTTGTTAAGAGCAAGAATGCTGCCTTTGCCAGCCAAGCGGTCTTCTGTCATGATGAAACACATTAAATCTGTTTTTAGTAAGTGTAATCAAAAAATGTGTAACTTTTAATTATATAACATTTTTTAATAAAAATTTCTTATAGCCAGTACAGTTGCTGCAACAAAAGCAGTAGGTGCTGCTCCAACAGTAACAGGGGCGACATCTGCTAAAGTAAATACAGATTTGTTGTTTTTGTTGGTTATTATAAAAATATTATACTTTAGAATTTTATACGTTTTTTTTTAATTTTAGATTTACTTAATAGAAATTTTTGTGGATTTAAAAAAATTATTAATAACTAAAAATAAGAATATTAACTTAGAAAAATTATTAATTATCATATAGAGCGCACAGGGTGTGGGTCGAAATCGGGGGTAAGGAATACCCCTTATTTAATGGAAGGGGGTGCGCTTATATCATAGGTTTATAGAAATAGACAGTTTTAAATGTTTTTTTAAATTCAAAATAAGATTTAAAAAAAAATAAAAAAATTACCATTACATACTTTTTTAGCGCCAACATTCTTCACAATCAACAGCTATAATAAATTAATATTTTGCAAAAGTAAAATGCTACGCAACTGTCATCTAAGTTTAAGATACTTTTATGTTGAAAATATTGAAGTTAGTAAGTATAAAAATGGTCGGTGTTAAATAGACATATCAAGACCCGTATTCGGGCCCGGGCTGTTAATATGACAATATTAATATAATATTATATTGTTTTTTTATATATTATTTATAAATATAATTACTAATAGTTAAACTTATTATTATTTAAAGCTAAAAATATTTTATGGTAACTTTAAATTTTTTTATTATTGTTTATTACTATTTATTTCTTGTGAAAATCAACTTTAAAATTTTTCTCATATTTAATAAGGGTAGGTTTAGTATTTTCTAGCTGGTAATTTATAAACATTCTCCCGTTTTACTTACATTAGTAAGCGCTTTCAAAACAGCGTTCCGAATTCTTTGTTGGACAATTTTTTCATGTGAAAAAAAAATGATTTTTATTCGTATGAATATATAGATATGCAATAATTAGTTAAATAAATTTAACTAAAACTGTTGTATAGATTTTTTTATTAATTACATTAGAGGGTTTACTGAAATATTTTTTTTCCAATATTATAGTAGATTTACGGATAAGTAAATCAATTAAGTCATCAGAAAATTTGTTAGTAGTTTTTATTAGTTTGTAACTTACACTGAAGTTGCAAATATAACGTTGGAAATGTTATCTAAAAAGTACTTGTATCGTATTGATGATTAAACAACTTTAAAGGTTACCTAAATATTGGGTGACACTAGCCACCCACGCTGAATTTGAGTCATTAAGCAAAAAAAGGTTTAAAGAACCATACATCCTAAACTATTATACTTTTTAGGTTTTTCAGTTGTGCATAGAGTAAAACTAAAGGTATGTTTCCACTCATCCATTTTTCTGCGGGAACAGGATACAGGATTGGAAGGAAAAAAACAATCACGTGAGCATGCGTAACTTTACTTCGGATAAATTAAAACTTATAAAACGCTTGCGCACGAGATAATTTTCCCGTCCCTTTTCCGTTCCCATTAAAATAAGGATGAGTGGAAACTCACCTTAAGATATAGGCAATTATGTTGTAGTGTTTTACTGTGAACAGAAAATTTTCTGCGGTACAAACATCATTTCAAGATGGCCGTCTGGCATGTGCTTATTTTCTTATTTCTAAAAACCTGCATAATTCCACTTATGCAGCACTTACTAAAAGAATTAAAATTATTTAAGTTATTGTTACTAGTTATTTAAATCTTACTAATCAACTACAATTACTCAAATAAAACCTATGGCCTCTATTTATTCTAGAATAAAGCTAGTCATAGTCACCCTGTATATTAAGAGCAATGAAGGGGTAACCATGCCCAGAGTGAGAAGTTGTTTTTATCTCAAATAATTGCATTCAGTAAACTCTTATTCAGTGTTTTATTCTTTATTTTTTCTATCAAGATAAAATTAAACCATATTAACGTTGTTTTTTTTTACTTGCAGATCAAGTCACTATGTCTAGGACATGGTGACTTTTTTTAAAAGTATTTAGTGTACATTAGTGTGCAACTTAGAACTATGGCTCGAATTGATCATTGGACCCACTCACTTACTGGTGATATCAATGCCGATAAATACGTTGTCGGACAGAATTGTTTTATTTTTAATAGCTTCCGTTGCAAAGGTGATCAAATCGCAAGCAATAAATCTTATGCAGTTGCTTTGGTCAACAAACAACCTCTTACTTTAACCGCTCCAGATGGAAGTAAGCAAGGATTAACTTAGGCAGCAGTAAAACGGTATCTCAATCGTATTTATTGTGTAACTCGTCATAATGCTGAAGAGCTAAGCCTTGGCAAAAAATATTAATACACGACTTTTCGATGCACATTCTTCAAGATCTTTTTGTTTTTAGCTGAAGTCCTGCAAGACAGAAGATCTTTTTTATTAAGCTTTCGGGCACCACACATTTAGATCAGATTGCCGCTATAAAACTAATTGCAAAACGATCGCGTAAAATTACTGCTGCTCTAAAGCCATTGTCTTAGCTTCAACCAAAATATCAACTTATAATGATTAGATGACTTGTCTTATCAATGAAAAAGAACTTGTTTCAAAGAGAATGATGATAGTAAAATTGCAATGAACCTGGATTTGCTTTTTTTCCCATGAGTTCCACAAATACAAGCTTGAAATGAACATCTTTAAATTAGCGCTTTTGCCATACAATAAATTTAATTTAAAATTAACATTGTAAAAGTTGTTTCATCAAGCTTCTCATTCATCTGGTTAATAATTAAGAACCTAAAAAAATTAAGCTTGAAAAAGAAGGCAATTTTATAGAAGATAATTTTATAGTTTGAAATTGTCTTCGTTTTACACTTCAGGAAACACTTTCAAATTTCTAAGCGAAATATCCTAAAAGGGTCTACAGCCGATTTTCCAAACATTATACAATCTAATTCGAATTTTTTAACGCTATGCCAGTCATTAGATTTTACATGCATTTAATTTTAAAAAATGCATGCTTACATTATATGCGCCTAATTGTTACTATGCCTAGGGCGTTATGAAAACTCTTGACGACCCTGACATGCATGTGCAATTTCCCGTTTAGAAATACTGTTTATAAAAATTAGTATTTTCAAGACTAATAACTTATAACCTCCTTTCAAAAAATTTGTATTAAAATACATTACAAAATCTAAAACTTTTTAAAATTATTTTTTCACCAACTTTCGGAATGTCTAGCGCCCGGCTTGTAGGTATGGAAATGAATGAAAAGGCCCATTAAAAAGACAGAGAAGAACAAGATTAAATGTTGTGCCAGGAAAAGGTTTACCTATTCAAGCTAGTAACGATGAAAATCTACCAATTCGCTTGACAGCTAAAAATACCATTCCTAAGAAATGGTATTTTTAGCTGTGAAGGGAATTTTAGCCTTAAGTTTTACTAGCGTTTTTGTCTACTTTTCTTCTTTATACGGTAATTTAATTAAAGTACCGAATTAAAATTTGTATTGTTTGTCATCTTTACAAGCATGATTGTTTGCTTTTAAATTTTTTATTAAATAACTGTTAATACCTACTGTTTTATGCGTTTTGCTGTTATTTTAAAAGGTTTTTTGCAAGTTCTTCATAATTATTAATAGATAACCCCCTAATTTTTATTATTTAAAGAAAATTTAACATTTAACCTTTAACTAATAGATGTAGGTATTATATTGCAAAACTAATGCTTCTGAGTATTTATATTATAAAAAATACTGACTTTTCTTTCTTCTTTTTTCTAACTTTTCATAAACATTCATTATTTTGTATACCCTGCATACGTCTACCTTAATTTTATTACATTAGTATTGTTTATTACTATTTCACCTAATGTGAACCTTTGTCATCCCTTCTTTTAACCCGCTTAAGAATTCAAAAAGCATAATATCTTAAAACAATCTGCACTTATAACCAAAAAAAGGTTTTTAAGTACTTTTTTTAATATATGCCAACAATGAAATATTAAAAACATTAAAGAAAATTTAAATATACATAACTTTATTTGAAATATTGTCCAAAAATATTATATCTGTAACAAATAAAATACTATATGTCACCAAAAAGGACTATATACTCAAAAAGTAGTCTCAAACGAAATGACAGAAGATAATCGATATTATCTGACTATCTTCCGTCAAAATAGCGATTTAGCCTATACGTTAAGCAAATTACGTTTAACAAAATCTTTAGTCTTTTGAAATATTTAATTTATTTTTGATATTGTCTATAGGGTTTTTATTTACATGTAATTAATTAGTTAAAAACTTTATATTTAGGCGCTTATACCTGTCAAACGGTATAGATAAGAGTCTCGATACGCACTGTACATATATATATATATATATATATATATATATATATATTGATATATATATATATATATATATATATATATTGATATATATATATATATATATATATGTATATATATATATGTATATATATATATATATATACATATATATAAATATAAATATATATACATATATATGAATATATATATATCTATCTATATATATATATATATATATATATATATATATATATATATATATATATATATATATATATATATATATATATATATATATATATATATATATATATATATATATATATATACAGTATTGGACAAAACATTTGCAACCAACATCGAACAATGCTAAAAAGTGTTCCTAATTTTACATGTCTTTAAAACGAAACGAACTATACTCCCACAGCAAACAGTTCAGGAGTCTGGAGTTATAGCATGCCATGACATGAGCAATCAGCTGACAGGTGACAGCACACAGGCAGAATTTTGTTGACAAGTGTCATTTTGTAGCGGACAAAACAAGTGCAACTTTTTTGGTTTGTTTTATTTTCTTAAGTCTGGTCTGTGTCAAAGTCACGGAAGTTTTTTAATAATTAAAGGAAGTTTCCAGAAGTTTCCAGAAGCATGCAGAAGCTTCCAGAAGTTCCCAGAAGAAGCATCCAGTAGCATCCAGAAGTATCCAGAAACATTCAGAAGCATCCAGACGCATCCAGAAGCTTTCAGAAGCATCGAAAAGAAGCATCTAGAATCTTCCAGAACAGGTTCACACGGGTTCATTTTACTATATAAGAGACATGTAAATTGACATGTAATTCAGTCAGTATATGGAAGTCAATCAGTCAGTATTGTCAAGACAGTTTATCGAAGTGAGTTTTATCAAAGTGTTTTATCGAAGAACATCAATACAAGAAGTGAAATACAACAAGTGTTTCATTACATCAATACAGTCCACATCCAACCAAGACGTTGTGTTTCACAGAGCGTTATTGTATCATCACAAGGTAAATGTAACACGGTAAGCCTTGAGAAGCGTGATTATTTATTTTTATCATTTTTATGACTTCAAGTGCAAAAATGGCTTCCGACAGTCTTGGATTGGAACTAAGAAAGAAAATTATTGGCGATTACGTAAGTGGAATATCACAAAAAAGTATTTTTGATAAATATCGCGTGAAAAAATGGACCGTATCAAGACTATATTCCAAATATCGTTCTACGGGGAAGTTGGCAGCAGATAACAAAGGTGGAAGACCGCGTTCCCCCACTTCTGGAGAGGATTCTATGATCGTCAGATCCGTCAAGAAGGATCGCTGGATATCATCAGTCGAGATACAAAAGCAATTAGAGCTACCTGTATTGGACCGAACAATCAGACGACGTGCTGTTGAAGCCGGATTGTTTTCTCGACGCCCTGCAAAGAAACCGCTGATTTCACTAAAAAACCAGAAGAAAAGACTCCTGTTTGCTACATCTCATATTGACTGGAATATGCAGAAATGGCGAACTGTCCTGTTCAGTGATGAATCAAAGTTCAACATCATTGGGAGCGATGGCATTTGTCGATTACGTCGACCAGCCGGAAAACGCCTCGATTTACGTTACTGCCATAAGACCGTGAAGCATGGTGGAGGCAATGAAATGGTCTGGGGGTGTTTTTCTGCTAACGGTCTAGATCCAATACATCGAAACGATAGAATAATGGAAAGTTTTATGTATAAAAATATCCTGAAAGATGTTATGTTACTTTATGCTGAATGGAATATGCCAATAAAATGGGTTTTTCAGCAAGACAACGATCCGAAACACACTGCAAAAGTAGTCAAGCAGTGGTTTCAAGACAACCACCTATCGGTGATGGATTGGCCGCCTCAATCACCGAATCTCAACTCTATCGAGAACCTGTGGGAGATCGTCAACCGCAGAATTAATCGTGAAGGTATTCGTAATAAGGATCAACTGTTTGAACAAATCCAAAGGCCTGGGCAGCGATTCCACAAAGTTTCATTGATCGCCTGATCGAATCTATGCCTCAAATATACAAGGCTGTAATCGACAACAAAGGATTCGCTACAAAATATTGATAGCGAAATACAGCTTGGTCAACATTTTGTCGAGTTGCACTTGTTTTGTCTAGAAGGAAATGAACTTTTTTTAATACTTTTGATTAATTTATTAATTTTCGTGTACAATCAATGAACATTGTGATGAATAAAACTTTAAGAACTTTATCTCTAAACAGTTAAATAGTTATTTCTCTAAATTGAAAAAATGCAGCACTTTTATATAAAGAAACTAAATTAGCATTATTTGGTTGCACTCGTTTTGTCCGATACTGTATATATATATACATACACCAGGCCCGTACCGTGGGGGTGGGGAGGAGGTCGTTAGGTGCGTTTGACCCCCCTTTTTATGCAAAGTGCCTTTTTTTAATTCGACACCAAAAATTACTTTTAGACTCTTTTCAAAGTCAATATATTTAATCAAAACCTTTATGATAACTATTTGATTTTTATAAATCATTCTCATGAAACAATTTTTACTTTATTGTTTCACAAACGCAAGGCGTCATTACAAGTCATTGCATTGTGAAATCTTTTGTTGACGAAAAATGAAAAATAGTCTGTCGAGAGTTAAAACCGTAGTTACAATTCTCTACTAATATACTAATATACTTTTAAAAGCAAACGATAGAGTTAACATGCCTAATTAAATTAGGAAACGAGCAGCTGATAGAAAAGAGCATCAAAATACAAATCGTTAGCTGGATATTTTAAGTTAAAAATGCAAATCGTTAGCTGGATATTTAAGGTTAAAAATTTATTTTGATCTTCTTTTTAGAATAATTAGTTTGATATTAACTAGATATAGATATTAACTAGATATAGATATTAACTGAATATAGATATTATCTATACGTTAAATTTTTTTATGATAGTACTTTTGTTATTACTTGTTTTTTATTGTAATGTATACGCGAGTTTTTTTAATTTTGGTATAGTTTAAGATCTGAAAGTTTATTCTTAATTACTTACGTTTTAAGTGTTTTTTATTACCGACAATTCTCAAAATGTAACAAATGAAACATTACCCGAAGTAGAAGAAAAAGAGGAAGTTATTAAAGATGTTAATAATGTTAACAAATGCTTGTCATGCGAAGTAGACCAAACAAATTTAAAAGAATGTGATTTTAAAGATGAAGAAAAACTATATGATATTGACAAACTCTTGCGTGATAATCAAGAATTATCACTACATGAAATATACAAAGTGTTTACGAATAACTTAAAACAGAAGATACATTTTCAGTTTCCCAAAACATTAAAACATGGTTGCAAACGCGCTTTAAAGAAGAATATTTACAAAATGGATTTGTCTACAGCAAAAGTGAAGACGCAGTCTACTGCATATACTGCACTTTATTCTAAAGCAGGATAAAAAAAAATCTTTGGGAGCTTTTGTTCATCGTGGATATAAGAAATGACACAATGTTTTAGAGAAACAAAAACTACATATAGGCAATAGATGCCATAAAGAAGCTATCGAACAAGCTAATGGCATTTGCTATCGTTTTGAAGATTCAAGACAAACCATTCCATTACAAAGCGATAGCACTTTAAAAAACCGACAACAAATGTACCCGTACATTGTTGAAACATTAGGTAGAATAGTGCATTTGATGGGGAAACAAGGACTTACATTTCGTGGAACTTATAAAAAGCGTATGGAAAACTCAGACCAAAAAGGTAATCCGAGAAACTTTCTTGCAATTGTGCAAGAAATAGCTCGCCATAACGCTGAACTTAATACACATATACAAACACCATTACGCAAAGATGTCAGCTACCTTAGCCCCAAGAGTCAAAATGAATTAATTGATATAATTGGAAAGAAATGCATACAAGAGCGGCTAATTAATGAAATCAAAGCTGCAAATTACTATTCAATTTCAGCAGACGAGGTAACAACTGCAAACCAACAAATTCTATCAGTATGTATAAAATACATAAACGGAGAAAAAGAAATTAGAGAAGTATTTCTTAACTTTATGAATCTTGACAGGATAACAGGCAAACATATTGGGGAAAGCTTGATGAAATTTTATAGCGAAAGTGGAGTTGATCTTAGTTCTTGTTGAGGCCAGTGTAACGATGGCGCACCAAACATGCAATCTGTTAGAAAATGTTTTGCCAGCTATTTTTTTATTAGACGCACAAGGAAAAAAAGAGGCCAACTCACTCCTTAATGCACTCACCAAATTCGAATTCATAATTGGTATTATAATGTCCGCAAAATGTGAACGCAGCTTTTCAGCACTGCGAAGATTAAGAACATGGTTGAGAGCCAGTATGAATGCAGATAGACTTGGTTCATTAGCCATGAAATTGTTAATTATAAACAAGTATCAAAATTATTATTGAATTTACATTCTAGAAAATTGTATGAAAAAAGTTTAGTTTTTGAATAAAAATTTAAACCATTTATCAAAGTGTTATTAATCTTTGTATCAATACCCATTTTCAAACAAGGAGCTTGCTTATACACCTATGCAGTATAAAAATAGAAAAAATATTCGGAGCACAAAAAATTCGTTTATATAAACATTGTTTACACAAATATGTTTAACGAAAATTTTATTAAGTAAATTTAGTAAGATATTTGTTTGGTGTTATAAAACTGCCTTTTCTTTTTCAAAAACGATCCCCCCTATAAAATTTCACGGTACTGCCCTGAATACAAACAAATATATATATATATATATATATATATATATATATATATATATATATATATATATATATATATATATATATATATATATATATATATATATATATATATGTATATACATATATATATATATATATATATATATATATATATATATATATATATATATATATATATATATATATATATATATATATATATATATATATATATATTTGCGTGTATGTTAAACTTTCTGCTTAAAGTGTTACTATATAGTAACACTTTAAGCAGAAAGTTTAAACAAAAAAAAAATATTCGATTTCAATCTATCTTCAAGTTATTCAATTTCATTCTAAATCTTAGAATTCTTATAAAATCTGGAAATTAGTTTTACCTATAACTAACCTTCAGGCAGTTTTGCGAATCAGTAACTTTGAGGACCGTAAGTGGCAGCAGCCAAACGTGACTAGCCATTGTCGAGCCAATATTAACATCTCGGGAAGTTATTAGTTTATTACTTATAACGTCTGCCACTAATGATGTACTACTACATAACCAATGAGCAAAATTCCAATGAAACGCTAAAAAATCCCTACATATATTTATATAAATATATATACAAAAATATATATATTTATATATTATATATATATATATATTATATATATATATATATTATATATATATATATATATATATATATATATATATATATATATATATATATATATATATATATATATATATAGTATATATATATATATATATATATATATATATATTTATATATATATATATATATATATATATATATATATATATATATATATATATATATATATATATATATATATATATATATATATATATATATATATATATATAATTGACAATTGAAGATTATGTTAAAATAATAATAAAAAATAAATAAAACTAAAGAACGCGGAAACTCAAAGAAGACTTAGAGGTCTTGACATGAGAACCGCTAAAGTTTGACGCGTCAATAAAAGTTGATGTAAACTCATACAATGCGACTATCGCATAATTTATTGGTAATAATTATAGTATTTGAAATTTTTCTTTAATTAACTAGAAATATGGTAGGTTTTACTAGGATAGTTATTCTTTGGATTTTTTTTAATTTGTTTATTTTATTTTTTTTGCATCTTCATTTCAGTACAGCACAATTTTTTTAACGAATTGTTATTTTTCTTCAAAATTATTATTTTCTTCAACCGTTGGAAAACACCACTGCTAATACATTTTTAAATAGATTAAGTCTTTCTTTAATTTTTAAATTTTTAAGTATATCATGATTGTCTTTGTCGAATATTGTTTGGTATATTACGGTTGTCTTGTTGAATTTTTAGATACAAGATTTTTATTGTAATATGATAAATATTTTCCACTTGATAATTTGTAAAAGTTCTTCTTTGACCCACGTACAGCAACTTTGAACATTTTCAGCCGTTTTAGGCCAGTAGGTTAGTTTTGAAGGTACTAGTTTCTTATACATTTATATTACATACAAATCACTTACGTGTACGTACATACACAACATCATATGTGCATATAGAACATTTGTATGAATACAAGTAAACACATAGACATATACAAATAAAACACATTGATACATATTACATACATACACACATACATACATAAATGCATACATAAATACATACATGCACACACATACATACATACATACATACATACATACATACATACATACATACATACATACATACATACATACATACATACATACATACATACATACATACATACATACATACATACATACATACATACATACATACAAACATACACACATACATACATACATACATACATACATACATACATACATACAAACATACACACATACATACATACATACATACATACATACATACATACATACATACATACATACATACATACATACATACATACATACATACATACATACATACATACATACATACATACATACATACATACATACATACATACATACATACCTGCACCTGTGTGTGTACGCACACACAGGTGCATTCACACTTACATATATACAGATAAATATACATACTCATACTGAATTTATTTTACAAAGTATATTTCACTAAACTATATATAAGATTATTAACGAAAATATTTAAAGAATTAGTACATAAGAAAACAGTATATGTTTACAATGTATAATAACTTTGACAATAAAGTATTTTTCTGGAAAAAATAAAATAAGAAAACTTAAAATCAAAATTTTAAAAAAACATAGATACTTCATCAATTGAAAATATAATATTTTTTAGTGTTAGTTTAACCGAGGGATAACTACATTTCTTAAATATATCAAAGTTTTTTGAAATTATATTATTCCACAGAAATGCTCTACGAAACGAGATGCAAAACTTTTCAAATTTGCATGGTAAGAAGGTTGTCGAATAGCTTTATCATTTCTCAAGATATATTTGTTCTTATCTTTTAAAGTAAATAAATTTTGGGTTCAGAAGACAAACTGTTTTTACATTTATACATAAAACAGAGAACATTGAATATATTCAGCTCGTATATACTAAAAACATTCATATCAATTAGGAGAGGCTTGGGATGAGTAAAACGATCCCTAAAATTAATAATGCGCGTAACATGTTTTTATTGACGATATGGAGGTTCAAGTTTACTTTTATTTGTACTACCCTACACAACATTTTCATAGTTTAGGTGGCAATGGATAAATGAATGATATAGTTGAGTTTAGGTGTGCTTATTTAGGATACTTCTTGTTTTATATAATATTCAAATACTTTAGGATATTTTGTTGCCCAAATTTTTTTTTTTTTTTTCCATGAGAGATTTTCATCAATATAAACGCCTAAAAGTTTGGTAAAGCTTACTTGTTTTATTAGAGTATTGTCAATAAAAAGAAAAGGCATATCATTTGGCAGTAAGTGTTTTTTAAAATGATGGTGGAAGAAAATCCATATTGTTTTATCAATATTGAGAGATAATTTATTTGTCTTGCACCAATCAGAGATTATAATTAGTTCGTTGTTCATGTTTTCAAATATATAGTTTATGTTGTTGTGAGATAAAAACAGATAAGTGTCATCTGCGAACATAATGGTCATTAAGTTTGAGGCTTTATGGAGGTCATTGATGTAAATAAGAAATAGTAAGGGTCCTAATATTGATCCCTGGGCAACTCCACATGTTACATCAAGCAAATTTCTATGCCAATTTGAATCAACGTAGACATATTCCTTGCGATTACTTAGATAGTTAGTAATCCAATTTAGAACATTACCAGTTATTCCATAATATTGTAACTTTTTTATAACAATTTCATAATTGATGGTATCGAATGCCTTTTCTAAATCTATTAAAACTCCCAAAGTATATTGGGAACTTTCAAATGATTCAGATATACTTCTTGAAAACTGGATAACTGCATGTTCCGTAGAACTTTTTTTTTAAACCATATTGGTTGATATATATGAGATTATTACTTAATAGGTGATTATAAATTCTATTGAAAAAAATTCTTTCTAAAACTTTTGAGAAAAAGGAAAAAATCGATATAGGACGGTAATTGCTAATATTAGTTAAATCTCCTCCTTTAAATATTGGTATAACCTTTGCTATTTTTGATTGATTAGGAAAAATTCCTTGTCAGATGGAACATGAAAATATCCTTAAAAAAATATTTTTTAGGACATCACTATTGTTTCAGGATTCATTTGACCCGAATTTCCGGTAGACAACAAAAAAATGTTGCAGGAACGTTTGATCAAAAGGGTTCTCTCTTTATATATAAAAATGAATCCTTAATTATTCCAATAACGACTTAATTATTCGTATAAGACTTTAAGTATTCGAATTAATTGAAGTTTCATCAAAAATTAGTTTAAAGTAATTTTTAATATAAATGTTATTTTTGTTTGCAATTATGGATTTGTTGCTTTCCAATGCCATTAAAGTCAAGCATTTGCCTAATACTACGACTTATAAAGTAAAGTTTCATAATAATTTCTAAGATTTAAATTCAAAGTTTCCTGTTGTAAACAAAGATCTTCTTTCTTTAAGAAATTCTGAAATGGAAGCTTTTATTCCCATGCAAAAAGAAAATGAAGACTATATTGTTTTAAAGCATGAGTTTAAACGCGTTTTTTTATGTTTTATTTTGTTTATAAAACAATAATTCTTGACAAATAATCTTTAGTTAAATATGTTTTTTTTAGTTATATTTAGTTTATATATGTATAATTTTACAGGTCAATGGAAAATGGTAACTGTCTTTACAACTCTGCTGCTTTATTAATAAATTCATTAGATAAAAACACATAAAGTTCTTCGACTATAAACTACTGTTAAGTTGTTTGAGAAAGCAACCTTTTATTAAAGATACCCAATAATCTTAAACCAAGTGGAATCTAAAAGTTTTTCTTTACTCTCTAGTGTTTTCATAGCATGTGTTTCATTTGAGTCTTCTGATTCTCTTACAGAATTAAATGATATAAATACTTCTGAACTTATAAAAAAAGAAGCCTATAACAATTGCAGAAACAATAAATTTGCTTCTTTTCTTTGTTTAATTGCATTATCTACAGTATTAAATAAAAAAATTTGGTCTGTTTATCCTGAATTTGGACTCGAAAAATATAAAAGTTATTTAATATGAGTATATACCCACCTGGTGATCATAAAACAAATAAAGAAATTCTGAGTATTTTATGGTGTAACACTGATTGTCGCTCTATTTCCAAGGATAAAGATATATGGTCACCAAATCATTTTGTCTCTATTGTGAAAAGAGAAGTTTTATGCTTAAAGAAATTTGTCAAAAGTGATTTAAAAGAAGGATATTGTTCAGTTTTGCCAAGTGTTCTATCGCATTCTTCTGTTACCCCTAAGGTTCTTAATTTATCTTGTCAACCTCCTAAATACCTATTTTCAAATAAAAAATCATTAGTTCAATCTCACATAAAGTTTTGCATAAGTAATTAAACTAAAACTATAGATCTAAATATTGATATTGCTCCTGATCCAATCTTACTTAATTGCATTCCTTGTGCATCAGATCAGTCTTCAAGCCTTCCTTTTTATGATGTTTCTACTTACTATGAGCGTGGTAGACATCTATCTGCTAACAAAGATGATTCAATGCTATTCAATCTAGTTAACAAATATTTATTCCTAACTTGTCTTTTATTTTTCATGTTTCTCATGAAAAAAACACAATCATTTTTACATAAATGGCTACTTGAATATTCCTGGTTAGCTTACTCACAGATTGAAGATGGACCATACTGTCTTTCGTGTACTCTGTTGGATAGCAGAATTCCAAACAGTACCACAATAATCAACTTTATTCAAAAACCTTTTAAACTATGGGGTAATGTAACTCGTGCTTATATGGATCACAACAATAATTGTTGAATTCATCAAATGTCAATGCATTGTCTGAACATGCTGCAATCTAGATCTAACCCAAAAAAAAATCTTATTGAAGTTGACATCAATAATCTAAGAAAAAAATTTATTATAAGTAATTGAAATAAATTAATTTCAATTATAAAGATAATTCATTTTCTTGGCCGCAATGGTATTGCTTTTCGAGGTCATCGTGATGACAGTAAGGATCATCCAGAGATTGGAGAAACATGTAAAGACAACATTGGTATAGGTAACTTTGTAGAGCTTTTAAATTTTCGTATTGAAGCATGTGATAAAGTTCTTGAGCACCATATTCGTTCTGCTCCTAAAAATACAACTTATATATCTAAAACCGCACAAAACGAACGTATTGAATGCTGTGGAAAAACAATCGAAGAAGTTTTAATTAAGAAAATTGAAAAGTCTGGTTACTTTTCTATCTTGTGTAATGGAGCATCTGATTGTTCTAATGTTGAACAGGTATCTCAAGTTATAAGACACATTTTTTTATTTTTTATTTTATTTTATTTATTTATTTCGCGTTTAATAACTTTAATAATTTAAAAGTTTATAAATAAAAACACTGGCGGGGCATGTAGAAGACAATATTTTGTCTTATCACCGAGCCCCAATCTTACGTATTTACAATAACCGTATAATATATTTATACTTTACAAACTATTTATTAAAAAATTATAAATTTAAAAGTAAATAACAATTAGTTTAAGAAATACTTCAAGAACAATATTCATGTTAAGAGTAATAATCAAGTAACAAGAAAACTGAAAGAAAAGTAAAAAAGAAAAACAAAAAATAAATTAATTAAAGAGCACGTATTTACAAGTGCCACACTATATACGTATATTATACAAAGTATTTATTGAAAAATATGAAAATAAAATTTATAACAATTTGTAATAAAGTAGTATTTAATTAAAGAACAAAAAATTCAAAATAAAAGAGTACTTAATTTAAAAAAAGCGTTTTATATATGTATATTATAACACCAATTTTATTAAAAGTAGTATAACAATTCATTAATAGTTAAATAGTAAAATGTTCAAGAACTATGATTTCAGCAATAACTTTTAAGATTAGAGGAAACACGATAACTGAAATAATGAAAATACAAGCAAAAAAACACAATCAAAAAAAATATATATATATATAAAAGTTGATAAATTGTGAAACATACTTTGTATGATTAAATTTTAGTTTAAAAGAGGCATTTATAATCGGATATGTTAAAATCCATATGTAATAACACCTGTTTCATTTAATTTTTAAACTGATGTATACTAACTTTTTTCATATTTGCAATATTAGAAAACTTTTTCCACAAGTAGGGTTCACGATATTGAATTGAATATGTAATTTGTTTTGAATTATATTTAGGGACAATGTAGTTATTATTTGAAAATTATGTCGGGTATTTTTGCACTACTTTTTCAAAATTGGACTGAAATATTTTAGGAGATAGTCCCATTTTTGTTTTATACACGAACATTAAAACTTGATGTAAGTTTATTTTATAAACATTTAATGCGCCCAGTATACGCAGAAGAGGCTCGTATGGTACAATTTTATCAGCTCCAAATAATATTTTGCACGCATGTTTTCGTTTACTGTACAACTTTTTTAATTTTCTATGATTTGTACTTGCCCATGCAATATTACAATAAACCAAGTAAGAATGAATAAAAGGAAAATATAAACATTTTAAAGATTTATTATTTAGAAATAGTTTAGCCCTATATATCATGGCAATATATTTTGATAATTTTTATTCAATGCTTTATTTATGATCACTCCAACTTAAATGTTAATCTAATCTTACGCCCAAAAAGTTAACTGAATTTTCTCTTTTAAAGTTAGCGTTATTGATTTTTTGATTTTTTGATTTGATTGATTATTTGGCAGTTTAATGGGAATATTTTCTAACTTATTTATGAAATGAAATAAGTTTGGTTTTTTCCACATTTAGAGACAGTTTATTACTTATAAACCATTAATTAACCTTACCCAATTCTTCGTTAGCTGTTTCAAAAAGTGTTATAATATCTCTGTGGGAATAAAAAAGATTGGAGTCATCTGCAAAAAGAATACAATTTAAGAAGTGTGACATTGACTATGATAACATTGACTGTAATAATATTACTTGTGAAGACTTTCTACGGTTTATTGAATGTAAATCTGGTACAACTGGTCTTATTCTTGCAAAAAACATAATTTCTGTAATTGATGATCTTGGTCTATATCCAATGTGGAGGTCAAGGATGTGAAGGTGCTGGGGCATTGTCTGGTAAATTTAAAGGTATTTCATCTAGAATTAAATTTACCAATTCAAATGCTATCTTTTTTCACTGTGCATGCCATAAACTTAATTTAGTTATTAGTAAATTATGCAATATTCAGAGTGTTGGAAATGCTCTTGATCAAATCAAAGATATATCATATTTTTTTAACTTATTACCTAAACGTGTCTGCTGTCTCAATAAGTTTATTTATCATGGTCAAGCAAAATTAATTGATACATGTCAAACTAGATGGGTTCAAAAACTTAAAGGTCTGGATGTTTTTATTGATAATTGTATATATGTTTTTCATTCAATTGAAGGAATGAAATACAATGAAGGTAAGAATTATAATATTGATACATCTTTAAAAGCTTCATGTTTTTTAAATCTTATGATAAATTTTTCTTTTATTGTGAGCTTAGTTTTAACAAAATAAATAATGGACTATTTCCATGCCATCACTATTGTTCTCCAAACTAAAGCATTTGATATATCACAACAGTGTAATGAAATAAATTGTTTGAAAACTCAAATTTTAGATTTAAAAAAAATATGGATGTCTATCATAACGAACAGTACTTAATTGCTCTTGACCTGGCTAAGACTCGTAATGTTTCAGAAGTTAAACCAAGGCTCTGTGGCAGACAAGTTTTTAGAGATAACTATCCTTCTGACATAGATTATTTTAAATATTCCATCACATCTCCTCTTCTAGATCATTTAATTAATGATTTAGAAGATAGATTTGATGAAGGTGAGATGATTGTTTACAAAGGTTTATCTGCTATTCCTGCAATTGTTGTAAAACAAAAAACAAAAAAAAAAAATGATTTTGGAAGTTAGATTTTATGAAATTTTTGCATTTTTATATATCGGACATGCCTCATCCTACATCAGTTCATGCTGAATTAGATTTGAAGGAAACATTTTGGAACAATCAATCTGTGATCACATCCACTATTACAGAGACTTTAAAGTCTATTGATATGAGGGGTTTTCCAAACATTAGGGAAGATTTTTTAATAATGGGAACAATTCCAATTACTACATGTAAATGCGAGAGAAGTATTTCTGTTTAACGCAGACTGAAAACTTATATGCGAAGCCTCATGACAGAGTAAAGATTAAATTCTTTGGCTCTGATGTCTATTCATCAAGAAATAATTCCTGATGTAGAAAGAGTTTCAAATATTTTTTCTGTTTTAGGGGAACGACATCTAGAGTTGGTTTTTACCTAATAATAATTTATAAATTTCTTTTTTATTTATTGACTATATTTGTGTATTTTATTTTATAGTTAAGTTTATCTTATATTTACTGAAAAATAGAAAAACCAACATAAAAAATTAATATAAAAACCTATCAAAAAAAATTTGGCCTAACTGCCTTTCAAGAAAAGCAAAGAATCCAGATATGGAGGACTAACCAAAGGCAACAATATTAAAACTTTACATAAACTGCCTTTCAAGAAAAGCAAAGAATCCAGAAATGGAGGACTAACCAAAGGCAACAATATTAATACTTTACATAAACTGCCAATCAAGAAAAGGAAAGAATCCTGAAATGGAGGGCTAACCTTAGGCCACATGACAGTTTACAGATAAAGTGCAAAGTCCTATGGCTTACCTTCATGTTGGTACACTTCGTTAAATAGGTTAGACAAGTAAAAAATGTCTAATTTATGAACAGAATAGCCACGGCAACATTTTTATATGGCAATAGTTTTGTTTTATATAAGTAATTGAGAACAATGTCAAGTAAGTATTAATAAAGTACTGATGCCGCTTTGATGACGAATTGCGAAAATATAGTCGACGATATTTCTTTGCAATCTTTCATCCCCCTTCCTCGCTGGCACAGAAAAAATGTCACAAACTATATTTTTGCAACTCGAAAAAAAACAGACAACACCCACAAAAAATGATGCATCAGCCCCTGTATATATATATGCATATATATATATATATATATGTATATATATATATATATATATATATACACATATATAATATATATATATATATATATATATATATATATATATATATATATATATATATATATATATACTATATATATGTATATATATATATATATATATATATATATATATATATATATATATATATATATATATATATACATATATATATATATATATATATATATGTATAATATATATATATATATGTATATATATATATATATATATTTTTTTTTTTTTTTAAACATCTTCGCTTCCAACAAGGCTGCAAGCAGCCACTAATTAAAGTTGGAAGTTACTGTAAGAGAAAAGATGAAGATTGTAGAGCAAGATAACGATTGACGGACGACTTAAAAGATTGCAAATTATATGAATCAGGAAACCAAGATGAAGGAAGCGAATTCCAAAGAACTGATGTTGGAGGAAAAAATCTAGACGAATAAGCACTTTTGGAGCACTTAGCAACAGTCACAGAAAAAGGATGACACTTAATTGAATGACGAGTAACACGAGAATGAATTTTAGTAGATGGCACAAGAGATGCGTGCTCTTTAGAGCAGTGCCCATTATAGTATTTATAGAAAAGAGAAAGAAAAGCAACATTACGACGATGTGATAATGGTTGGAGGTTGGCTGCAAGAGCAGGTCCAACTATGTTTACAATGCGTTTTTGCACTTTGTCTAAAAGAGGAAGGGCATTATTAGAAGAACCGCCCCAGATATGGCAACAGTATTCCATACAACACCGGATTTGAGATTTATAGAGATAGAGAATAGAATCCGAAGTAAGAAAGTGACAAGCTCGATAAAAAGATGCAACCTTAGCAGATGCTAATTTGCAACTGATTTGATGTATGGTTTCCAAGAAAGATTGGAAGTAAGAGTTAGTTCTAGAAAATGAAGAGTAGATGACTCATCGAATACATCACCGTTCATAAATATAGGAAGATCTAAATTATTGCAATTACGATTGGCTGAAAAAAATTGAGTTTTATCTGAATTAAAGTTCACCAGCCACTGTGAGCCCCATGCTGTAGCAGAAGTGAGATCCTTTTCAAGCTCAATTGCCCCCTCCAAGCAATCAGAGGTTGATGGTTTCTTATCACGACAAGAATAAATGGTAGTATAATCAGCAAACAATATCACCTTAGATGTGAGAATATCTGGAAGATCCTTAATGTAAATTAAAAAGAGTATAGGGCCAAGGATAGAACCTTGAGGAACCCCGGAA
>NC_088920.1:57565000-57597500 GCF_038396675.1 Hydra vulgaris | reverse complement strand
TATATATGTATATATGTATATATATATACATATATATATACACATACATACATTTAAATATATATATATATATTAGGGATATGACTTTTTAATTTTTTTTCAAATAAAATGTTTCCTGTATCATAAATCGATGAACTTTTACCTAAAATCATGAAAAAAGGCCCAAATAGCTTTCTGCAACAAAAAAAGGTCACCCCCAAAATAAAAATTTGATTTACCATTTTTATACATTCATTTTTGACCGATGTTTTAATCTTAGGCTTAATTCTCAGCTTAATTCTATTTATTTCATTATTTTGTTATGAATTTATAAATATAACGCCACACGTTACCATGGCAACGAAACGGCCGTGTGCCGGCAAATACTTGGAATTGTTATGTGATGACGTCATTGTGTTACCACGGTGATATAGACGACTGTAACAGACTGTAGAAGATTATAGAACTTAGTAGAACATTCTGGAAGCTCTAAATAATTATATAAGCGAGCTGCTGTCAGAGCTCAGTGTTGATAATGTGAATAGTTCTATGAAGTACTCTGCGTGTAACTGAGCTAATAAGGAACTACTGTAGCGAACTAAAGACGCTGTAAGTGTACGAAGTATAAGTAGTTGTAGCATTATCGTTAGGATACGGACTGGATTATCGAACTGTTATTAACATTGACTGGATTATCGAACTATAATTGGATTACTATACAGTTAAAGTATTTTATTAATTAAACGACTTTATTAAACGGATATTTACGCTCAGCTATCCGTAAAGTCGTAACAATATTATATGATGTCTCACAAGAAAAGTCATACCACAGTAACAAAGAACAAGAAGACTTGGACTAAAAATTTGGTGAGATTTCAAGAGTCACACAGAAGAAGAGGAAGCGTGGCTGTAGAAGAACATTCACTCGATGAAAAATCCAGAATACCACTTCAATTGCAGATCGTAGGAAGATACCAGTTTCTCGGAGCATATGTTAAAGGAAGAAAAGAACGAATAGACCAAATTTCTAAAGAAATTACAAAATTGTGGGACAATAAACTGAATTTTCCACGTGTGTCTGATCAAGTGATAAGAGCAAAGCTTATGAAGGTGCTGAAGGTCTATGATGAATGTGTCAAGCGTGGAAAATATGATGTTCTCAATGCATTATTTGACATCACGAAAGTGAATGGCCAGTGGTTATCCTCGGAAGATAAACGTCTATACCACCTACAAAAAGAAAGTAAAGGACAGGTGGGGTACTCAACAGGACAAGTGGCAAGTAAAGAAACCATTCACCCTTCCAAGAGAAGGAAAGTCCAGTCTGGAACAGCAATACCTTCCACATCACAAGTCCTGTCTACCACAGACAGTGGTACTGAATCTGAAAACTGCAAAAGTAAGAGTGAAGATGATGAAGACGACGACGGTGATAAAGACGATGATGAGGACACTCAGAAAAAAACTAGAAAGCACTACAAAAGTAAATTTGCTGTAAGTATGGTTACATCAAGTGGAGTTTCCACAAAGAAAGCTGCTAAAATATGCAATGTATTATCACAACAAGGTATTGATATTCCAACTCCAAGTCAATCAGCAATTTACAAGTCCATATTCAAAGAGGCAGGTAAATTAAAAAAAGAAATGATACAACAACTTAAAATGGAACAGTGGTCCTTACACTTTGACGGCAGATGATAAGGAATATCAGGTAGTTGTACTTCAGAATGAAAGAACTGACGTGAAACTTGACGCACTGCGTTTAAAAGATGGCAAAGCTGAAACTGTTGCTGAAAAAATTGCCAAACTTATTGATGAATACAATTTGTGGAATTCAATTAAGATGATCATTACTGATACAACAAACGTCAATACTGGGAAGAGAAATGGAGTTGTTGTGAAGTTGCAACGTATGTTTAAATTAAAGGGTGTCACAATACCACAATTTATCGGTTGTCAGCATCACGTACTAGACAGGATTCTCCGTCTGGTGATGGACGAAGAACTTGGGGGTGATACCAAATCTCCAAACATTGAATACCCATTTGTGTCTGAACTGTTGAATAAATATGATGAACTGAAGGATAAGTTTGTGAATGGAACTGTAGAAATTCTTGATAAATCAGGGTGGAGAGACGATATGAAGTTTTTGTACCATTTAACAAGAGTGTTTAGGTTCTATGAAGAACAAAGAAACTTCCCTCTGATTCACTTTCAGAACATTCCTAATATGAGCAATGCCAGATGGAACTCAAGAGCCATTCTCGCCATTCTGGCGTTCATTCTTATGCCTGAAGTGAGAAAGAATTTGGAGAAGGTTTGCAGGTTCATTTCATATGAGTGGGCAGAACATTGGTTTAGTAGTCAAAAGGACAATGACAATGACTTCAAGAATTTATCTGATATTGAAGCCTTACAAAAAGGCATTGCAGTCATTCAAAAATCACTGGAAGAAAGAGCCATCCGTCATCGACATACCACGAAGTAATCAGATAGCTGAACGTGCAATCAAGGTGATGCAAGACCTGTATGCTTCCTGCAGAAAGAAAGACAAACTGCAACTTCGATTCATTTAGTGATAGCGTGACAACTTTATGAGACGTGAGCATCATGTGACCCATGTACTAAACACAGTAGGCCTATAGACACAGACAGTTATGTATATTGTTGTACTAGACGCTTTGATACTGTTAATTTTGTAATACTTGTATAATTATATATCACATAATGTTTTTTGTTATATCACAGTACATGTTGCATAAATAAATAAAATAACAACAGGAGTATGACTCTTACAACATCTTCAGCCTTTAATATTCATTTACTGTACAAAAGTGTACCTATTGAAAATTCGATTTTTTGGTTTTGGGGTGACCTTTTTTCAAAATATGTCAAAATGAAACATCTATTCGTTCTTTTTACATAAAAGTTCATTGAATTACGATACAGGCCTAGTAGGTTGCAAAAAAGTCATATCCCTAATATATATATATATACATATATATATATATATATATATATATATATATATATATATATATATATATATATATATATATGTATATATACATATATATATATAAAAAGATATATATATGTATACATATATACATGTATATATATATATATATATATATATATATATATATATATATATATATATACATATATATGTAAATATATATATGTATACATACATATATATATATATATATATATATATGTATATATATATATATATATATATATATATATATATATATATATATATATATATATATATATATATTTATATATAAATATATATATACATACATATATATATATATATATATATATATATATATATATATATATATATATATATATATATATATATAAATATATATATATACATATATATATATATATATATATATATATATATATATATATATATATATATACATATATATATATATATATATATATATATATATATATATATATATATATATATATATATATATATATATATATATATATATATATATATATATATATATATATATATATATATATACATTTATATATATATATATATACATTGTTTATTTTGCTCTTGTCAACAAGTACCGTTTTTGGATATACATTAAAAAATAAAAACTGTTCTTTTTTACAATGATCTTTATAAAATAAAGAGTTAAACAGACAGGGGCTCAAAGAAGATGAAAATGACAATATGTCATTGCAATCTTTTCATAGAGCCCCTTTATACATTTTTAATAGAATATAGATACTAAATAAAAAAACCCTCAATTTGGCATAAAACTGCTGCGCTAATCAGTAAATCAAAAAAAAGATCAAATGAAATCATTTATATAAATTAAAAATAAGAGTGGACCAAGGATAGATTTTTGGGGAACTCCACATAAAACATTTAAAACTCCAGATTGTATATTTTACACGTATTATTTTCTATTGGTAAGATTTATTAATTACTTTTAATCCAATTGAAAGTTTTATTAATTATACATAGTGCTTTGGTTTATCTAATAGGATGCAATGGTCAACTGTGTCAAAAGCTTTTGATAAGTCAATAAATATTCTTTGAGTAAATTTGTTTTGTCTAAAACCATCAGTTATTTGATTAACCAATTCAACGATTGCATGCTCTGTTGAGAGGTTCTTTTGAAATCCAAACTGGTTTGGGTAAAATAATTTGTTTTTAGTGAGGTGATTATAGCTTCTATTATAAATTACACGTTCGAAAAGTTTTGAAAATACAGAAAGTATTGATATAGGTCTATAATTGCTTATGTCTGAATGTTCATTGCATTTAAAAATAGGAATTACTTTTGCTAATTTAAGAATATCAGGGGAAATCCCCGATGTTATTGATAGCTTAAGTATATGGATCAGAGGTCTGCTTAGACTGATTTTATTGAAGATAACTAAATTGCTAGTTCTTTCATCAAACCCTGGTGCTTTCTTATTTTTTAAAAAGGAAAAGGCTTCTTCAAATTCTTTATAGTTGAATTCATTATCATACATGATAGCGTTATTTGCGGGTTTTAGTTTTTAAATGAATCAGATGTTGGACTTATTTTATTGGCAAAATTAGGACCAATATTTATAAAATATTTGTTAAATTCTTCCGAGATTTGCTTTTTACAGAATATGTCAGTGTTGTTAATATTAATTCTTTTTGGTAAAGAAGTTGAATTTATTTTTTTCCTTCCCATTATCTCATTAATGGTGGTCCACGTTTTCTTATTATCAGATTTGCATTTCATGATTTGATTACTGTAGTATTTATTTTTAGCCTTTTTGATAAGATTTTGGTAAAAATATTTATAATTTTTGTAGTTTATCTCATTTTCAGTGTTTTTATTTTTAAAAAACTTATTATAGAGTTTTTGCTTCTTTTTTGAGCATTTTATCAGTGATTTATCCATCCACAGATTGGCAACTGCTTTTGTCTTAATTTGTATGCTGTCTTGAGGACATGTTTCATTAAAGCAATCTAGGAATATATCTAAAAAATTGTTAAAAGCTTCGTTAGTGTCATGACATCTATACACGTTGGACCACGTTTCTTGTTTTAGTCTAATCGATAATTCATTAGTATTACTCGTTTTAAGATTGCGTTTTTTCAAATTTATAACTTTTGGTTCACAATCAGACATGGCATTTAAATTTCTTACTTTTATAAATATCGGAAAGTGATCGCTAATATCAGTCATAAATACGTTCCCTGGGCGCCAAGATAATAGGGCGCCAGAAGACAAAGGGCAAAAAAAATTTTTGAAATGTAAAAGTCAGATTTCAACTTTTTTTGTTTTTCTTTTTGTGTATGAATGTCTTTAAGTGCCTATATAGTATGCAAGCACTAGGCTTATAACTAAAAGCTAGTGTATTTCGCCTTTATACTATGCAAGGTTAAAGAGAATATTATCAAAGATTGAAATATGAAACACATTTGTATTTCACAAAGGCTGCCGAATAATCAGGTCACTGAATTCCGCAACATTTTATCGGAGGCAGTTAACCGTAGATACCTAATTAACATGATTTTTACTTATTTTGTCATAGCATTTAACAAAGGTCATAAAATGAACGCATTTAACAAAGGTCATACAATGAAAGCATTTAACAAAGGTCATACAATGAACTCTTCATGAGGTTTATATATAAGGCATTTGAGGCCAGTATTAAACTGGATCACAGGTTGGCTTTTTGATTAACAACAATGAGAGGTAATGGGTGAATAAATGTCCGAGTGGAATAAAATGGTTAGAGTTATCCCTCAAAGATCTGTTTTTGCATCACTGCTATTTTTATTCTTTGTCAATGACTTACCAGACTGCAATTATTATTATTCCAAGTTTGCACAATTTTGGCTAGATTATTGCAATTACCAATCTCATTCGATGCTAAAGCAATGTCGATCTTCAGTATTAGAAAATCTAGTGTTGATTTCCTTCACCAATACTTATCTTTTTATGTACAAGTTTTATTGATTATTTTAATAATTAAATAAAAAGTAAGATTATTTTTTTATTCCTCCAGAGCAGTCTGGCTAGAGAGATGCTTAGCATGCTTTTGGAGACCAGGCGATCAGCTCAGAATATCTCTAGAAACAAATTGCAAAGCGACCACAGGAAACTACTGCTGTCTTAAAGCCTTGCTTTAGCTATAACTAAAACATTGGTCCATGATGAACAGCTAACTTAGCTTGGCTAAGAATTAGAAATTTTGGCAAAACGTATGGTGATAACAAAAACACGATGAACCTACAAATGTAGTAATTTTGCCACAAGATCCGTAACCATCTGCTTAAAGTAAATATCGTTTACATTGTTAAAGTTATCAATCAAGTCACGTTTATCAAACTTGGTTTTGTCTAAGGAGGTAGAAATTGATCATTTTTATAGCACTTGATACATTTTAATTAAAATCACAAAAATGACAAAAAAAAAATGTGTTTTTTGTTTATCAATACAAACAATGATAATTTTCAATATAGTTCTAATAAAAAATCTTATTTAAATAAACACTGTTTATCTGTCTGCAGTTCATTTTCAGGAGTTGTTTTTAGATTGTTTTGTTTTATAAGTTATTGTTATTTCACTGTTATAAACATATAAATACTTGGCGTTTTTGATCCAAAGCAAAACATGCAAGTTGCAGCACATTGTGTGGAGTCGTATTATGAAACGATTTGAGCTGCTAAATTATGCACGCTTTCAAAAAATATTCCTGAAAATTCTTTCTATTTTAAGTCTGTTGATGTATGAAAGCTCCGCTGCGCAAATTCTTTCAATTGCAAAGTATCAAAGACAAATGCAAAATATCGCCCTTGATATTACCACATAGCAAAATATCTATATAAAGATTAATATTATTATAGTTATCACTATCATTTTCATTCAGTAATTTTACTATTATTATAAGAAGTACTTAATAACAAAGTCAACTCATTTAAGTTGTAAGAAAAATTATATAACATTGTTGATCGCTCCCATATCCTCTATAGGAAAAACCCTTCCCTTAGTATCCACTACAATAATCTTCACCACTAAATTGACCAGTGCTGTTAATTCCGTACTTGCAAGCATCTCCCGTTTAAGTCGTTCAACAAACATGGTTAGTTGTAATATTGACTCAAAAGTACTAAGTTTCAAAAAGATTTATAAAAATAAATCTTTTTGAAAATGTCCGCTGGATTCCCCTGAATGTGTTCTAAATAATAAAATAATATTGCATTTAAAATTTTTTTGAATAAAAACATATTTATTGATAGTTACCGACACTCAATATTAAACAGATCCCAAAATTTGTAAAAAAGAATGTTTTTTAAATGTATGTTCTGTTGGGGAACAAAGGAAGCGAATTTATATAAAATTTCAAAAATAATCATTTTACTTAAAATCATAGATAAAAAATTGTTATAAATAGAAAATCCAATTTAATTCTCTATTTTTCGTTTTTAGTTCAAAAAAGTTATTTTCTATTTACTAAAATCGAAGTTTTTTTGTATTATATATATATATATATATATATATATATATATATATATACATATATATTTATGTTTTATTATATATATATATATATATATATATATGCATGTATATATATATATATATATATATATATATATATATATATATATATATATATATATATATATATATATATATATATATATATATATATATATATATATATATATATATATATATATATATATATATATATATATATATATATATATATATATATATATATACATATTTATGTTATATTATATATAAATATATACATATATATTTATGTTTTATTATATATATATATATATATATATATATATATGCATGTATATATATATATATATATATATATATATATATATATATATATATATATATATATATATATATGTATATATATACATATATATTTATGTTATATTATATATAAATATATACATATATATTTATGTTTTATTATATATATATATATATATATATATATATATATGCATGTATATATTTATATATATATATACATATATATATATATATATATTTATATATATATATATATATATATATATATATATATATATATATATATATAATAAAACATAAATATATATGTATATATTTATATATAATATAACATAAATATATATGTATATATATATATATATATATATATATATATATATATATATATATATATATATATATATATATATATATGTATATATATATATATACATGCATATATATACATATATATACATATTTATGTTATATTATATATATATATATATATATATATATATATATATATATATATATATATATATATATATATATATATATATATATATATATATATATATATATATATATATATATATATATATATATATATATATATATATATATATATATATATATATATATATATATATATATATATATATATATTTATATATGTATATATATATGTATATATATATATGTTAAAACACACATGTGAACTTTTGAGAGATAATACCGTCAGTAAGAAATCAAAAGCAGACTCTTTACCAAATGCCGTCATAATTTATGATGAAATTTTTTATAGTCTGAGAGTGAAAGCTAATAAAATGAAGACGATTTTTATTTCAGTCGGAAAAAATTTGCTAAAAATATTCGAATCAAAACAAAAATAATTAATAATTTTAATTTTCCTTTAGTGTCTAGGTTCGTTTAGAATATCTTTTGATTAGTTTGATAAAGCATTTAAAATGCTTATATCAAATAAACCAATAGGTCATGATGATATTAGCGAAAACGTGGTTATTAACTCATATAAAATCATAAAATATATTCTTTATAAAGTATTTAAATGTTCAATTGATTAAGGAATATTTCCTGATCAGTTGAATTTGGCGAAAGATACATCAATCTTTAAAGGAGGAGAGTTGTTGAGTGTCAGTAATTACCGTCATATCTCTGTTCTCTCTGTTTTTTCTAAAATTTTAGAGAGAATTCTTTATACCAAAATTTTCCAACATCTATTTCAAAATTAATATGGGTTTAAGAATCAATATGAGTTTAAGAAAAATAACTCTATTAAGCACGCTTTACTAAAAATAACTCAATGTATTTCAGATTCATTTGAAAAGTCCAAATTTATTTTAGGCATTTTTGTTGACTTATCAAAAGCGTATAATATGATTGACCATTAAATTCTCTTCGAAAATCTAAAGTATTATTGAATCACAGGAAATTTTCTTAAGCTAATAACCACTGGTGACAAAAATTTGGCACAATCTTTGATAAGCTAAAACTTATTGAATTTTTAGTTATCCAGTCTTAATTTTTTAGTTATTTTGTTTATAAAGTGTTACTTAACTTTTACTGAAAGTTTTGTTTACTTAGATTAATTAATAAAAAAGTTATCCAGAAATGAAGTCGACGACATTAATTGAACAAGTGTACAACTATTGTAATTTGCATCCTAACGCTAAAACGAAGAGCACCGTAGAGTATTTTGTTGCCTCTAATCACCCCGAAAGAACCATTAAACGTTATATGGCAAAGTGGAAGAACAATGAGCCAAAGTCTCGTAAGCCTGGATCAGGCAGAAAACCAAAAATTATGACTGCTGGGAACATCAATCGCCTGAAAGGTCTTTTGAACAACCGGTCTGGAACTTCAACAAGAAAAATTGCAAACAAATTCAAGTGTGATCATTCCTACATTGTAAAAACAATAAAAAACAAAACAAACATTTGTTATTTTAAGAAAAACCAAATCCCTGATCGCATTGAGAAACAGTTAAAGCAATTGCAACTGAAGTGTGGAAGAATTTGTCGCAAATTCAGAAACCGCGACTTTGTCATTGACGGTGAGTCTTATTTTACATTTAAACATACAAATAAAAATTCGAATGTTGGATTTTACTCAGATGAAGCAAAAAATGCACCAAAATATGTAAAATATAAGCTCAAAAGCAAATTGGAAAAAAAAAATTCTTGTGTGGATAACCATATCCCCTCGTGGAATCTCGAAACCATTTATTGTTCCTGCGAGACTGGCAATTAATCAAACAGTGTACATAAATGATTGCATCATCAAACGATTGATTCCTTTTATCAACAAACATCACAGTGATGGTAATTATGTATTCTGGCCTGACTTGGCCTCTTCACATTATGCTAGAAGTGTGACCAATTACCTCGATGAGAAAAATATCCTTTATGTAACAAAATTTGATAATCCAGCACGTGTCCCAGAATTACAACCAATTGAAAATTCCTGGTCAATCCTTAAAGGCTACGTGTATGAAAACAATTGGGAAGCTGAAAGTGAAGATCAGCTGCAAAAAAAAATCCATTCTTGTTTAAAAAAAATTGATAAAAATCTTGTACAAGGCATGTGTGAACATGTATACAAAAAAGTTGATGCCGTACGTCGTAATGGCGAGAAATCATTATTGCAATCCCGAAAATAAAAAACAAATATACTGTTTAATATTCTGTACATTATTTTTTGATCATTAAACTTTTAGTTGTACTATTACTGTCTGTGTTTATTTTGTGCCAAATTTTTGTCACCAGGGGTTATAAAGTTATTTACGCAATAGAAAGCAATTTGCTCATTTCGACCAATCATCGCGATCTCTATTATTAGAATTAACTTGCGGGGTTTCTCAAGGATCTGTACTAGGACCTCTTCTTTTTCTCATTTACATAAACAACCTCTATGAAGCATCCAATTTGATGACAGTTATGTTTGCTAATGACACAAACTTTTTTTATCTCTTAGCAACATAACGACACTATTTTCTTGTATGGACAATGAACTAATGAAGGAGTCTCAATGGTTTAAATCAAAAAAAATTTCTTTGAATATTAAAAAAAAAATGGTCTCTTTTTCAATCTAACTCTAAAAACCTTCTACATCCAATCAAGTTATAAAGACCGTTTTTCAAATGCTAAGCCTCTTTTTATTGAAATAAATATTTTAAGTATATTTCAACTAAATATTTTTATTGTACTGCGTTTTATGTTTAAATGTAAAACTCGTACAGCTACGGTTTCTCTTCACAATTCATTTTCGTTAAAAGTAAAAAATAAATAATATTTACGAAATGATAATTTCCTTCTTCAATCAGTTTTTAGAACCAACTTAGGCAAGTTTTGTATTTCTTTTTGAGGCGCATTTCTGTGGAACAATATAGTTTTGAAACATTTTGATTTTTTCTCAAGAATGGAACTTTTTCGCATTTAGGAGGAAATTAAAAAATATTATTCTCTCAATTGAAAGCATACTTATATATTTTTTAATTTAATTATTGTGATTTGTTTAAAAGGTTTTTACTAACTCTAATATAAAACATATTTATTTGACTAAATACTTGTATATTTAAATTTTGTTTTGTTAATTTTATTTTTGTGTATCATGTTAATTTATACATTTTATACCTATCAAGCCTTGTATTTTATGAATTTATATAAAACATTTGTTTTAACTTCCAACTTTCTTTTTATAAACTTTATTTGACTGCCTTAATTAGGGGTCGTCCATAAAGTACGTACGCCAAAAATTTTGAAATTTGACCCCCCCCTCCCCCTGTTGCCATGCGTACTTTTATGTCCCACCCCCCCTTAAAAGTACGTACGTTTCTCAAATACCCCCCCCCCCTCAAATATCCCTTCCCCCCCTCCCATCCCTCCTTTATTATTTTTTCTGAATAAAAAAGGTTTATTTTAAAAAAAAAAAAGACGGAGGGACCTTAGATGCTTTATACGACCCCAAAATTCTTTGTTTGCGCATTTTTTAAACGTCTTTAAGTATATATGCAAATAATAATTTAAATAAATTTAAAATCAGTTGTAAGAATTTGTTTATTTGGGCGAGAGGTTGATGCGACGGAATTAGTCGCGGTGATCCAGGTACGATTCCCGGTGAAATCCTTGTGAACCTTTTTTGTTTTAATAACGAATCAAATGTAAATAAACTATACTTAACGTGGACGTTTTTTTCAGGCACCCTTCCTTAGTAAGTAAAAAACGAGTCTTACGTGAGATCAGTAATATTGAAAACAAAGGGTAAAACCCAGTGGGAGGGGGCAACAGCAAATTTTGTGCCCTTTTGTTAATTT
Organism: Hydra vulgaris; assembly: GCF_038396675.1. NCBI lineage: Eukaryota > Metazoa > Cnidaria > Hydrozoa > Anthoathecata > Hydridae > Hydra > Hydra vulgaris. The sequence goes on along the minus strand of NC_088920.1, from coordinate 57,585,371 downwards.
AAGAAGCTTTTTATTTTACTAAAACCTAGCGGTCAAATTTGGAAGATTTTGAGACGCCATTGACATGCTTTTTTTGGGGGTGACTCCGTCCCATCAACCACGGCCCTCAGGTCTTACTCAGGGCCAGAATATAAGGAATGGCATGTGTGCATGGGCCCCCTCAGGACTTTTTGATGTTCTAGATTGAACACTTTCACACATCGTGCAAACTTAAGTTTGTTAATATGCCAAATGAGGTGGCCTTGCAAAAAATTTGGATGGTGGAGGCCTGGGAACAAAAAGCCCTAAAGCATTTGCCTCCCCCCTTCCCTGCCCAAACGTGAGGGAAATATGTAGCAAAATTTTTAACTTTAACATCTAAAACTAAATTTAAATTTATCGACAGATTTTAATTTTTGTAGAAAAATATTGTAAATTACAAAAAAGTTATGACCATGCAAAATTTACACCCGTCTCATTTTTGGGGGTCGGGAGGGTAAGCGTTTTAAGGCTTTTTATTCACAGGCCTCCACCATCATGATATTTTGCAAGGCCTCCTCAATTGGCATAGGTATAAACAAACTTAAGTTATGAGTTTACACGATGTGTGAAAGTGTCCTATCTGGAACATCAAAAAATTCTGAGGGCGTCTATACATGTGTGTGTATAGAGAAAAACTATACCCTCTACTCCATATACCATACATCTTTTTATGTTGGAAAACTAGAATATTTAGTCAGAATGTAACTTTTCTATTGATTAGCTGGTTAATTGTGATAAATTAGAAAATCGAAGTACGTACTTTTAAATTGAACCCTCCCCCCCCCCCCTCTTATACGCTTTCGTACGGTTTTTGAAGACCTCCCCCCTCCCCCCAATGAGCGTACGTACTTTATGGACAACCCCTTATTTTATTTACATTACAATATTGTTTTGAACACGTAACGATTGTAAGCGGTTCTTGATGACAAGATCATCTTATCTTCCGCAAGCCACAGCGTTCTTATTTTAAATGCAACACAATTTGTAATTTTTTTATTTATATTCATTATTCTTTTATTTACTCTATTGGAATAGTTGTTATGAAGAAATAAAAGAACAAAAAAAGAAAAAAAAAAAAAAAAGTTATTTTAGAACGAATATAGTGAATGCAAAAATATCTATACATGTATGTATATACACGTATATAAACAGGCTCATAAGACAACACGCGCATCGTTAAGAAATTTGAGATTCGGCGCACAAAATTTATTAAAAATACTTTGCAAATTAATTTATCAGTGAACAAAGACAACAATTGTCAAAATTTCATATACATTTTTTCTTCTGGGTTTATAAAAACTTAAAAGGCAAAATTTTGACCAAGTAAAATTAAAACAAAAGGTAACGCAACTAAGATTACAATACTTTTTAAAATTTTTTAAATTACTGGTTTAATGTGGTTTCAAACATAAGGAATTCTATGAAAAGATTTCTCAGAGTAAATACTGCAGTTAAAAATCCAATAAAAACTCATAATTAACGAAAAAATATCAAGACAACTTATTTACTTGACAAATTTTGTTACGTACGTGTATAACTACAAAGATATGTCAATATTAAAAAGATAATGAGACGAAATTGGCATATCAATATTTGCCAGTATGAGCATGCCAATACAACTCCAATATTGGCATTCTAATATTGGACAAACAATATAGAAGCAATATTAGCATGCATATACTTTCCAATATTGGTATGTCAATATTAGCGCAATACTTTTTACCATTATTGGCGCAATATTGTATATTTTGTCCGATATTGGCCGAGATACCCAATATTGCATCATTATTATACCAATATATCAATTTTGGCAATCGTTTTTTTTTTGAGTTTAGAGTTTCGATTCAAGGTAACGTAAATAAAATCCTCACTTTGAATTTTACAATCACCAATAATAAAAAATTTACATTCATTTGTTTTATTTATAGAATTAGAATTAAAACATTCATTACAAAATTTCTATGGAAAATATTTGATGGGGGAGGGGGGTGGGTGGGTAGGGAAAAGAGTTTGGGATAACAGAAGGAGAAAAAAAATTCCCATATACAATACTATATAAATGTTGTAGCTAACAATCTAAAGATTTAAAAAAAATACAACATACGGCTTTTAAAAATGGTTCATAAAATTCCTTTATAATCTGATCCTAGGTGGTTATTTTCCTTTTCTAGTCGTAAAAGTTTTTCGATGTTTCCTCCCTCCATCTTTTTCAATAGCCGTGGCCAGAAAACGGTCAATTATTTCCTTGATAACTTCGTCACTTGCATTAACAAATTGCCTTTTTACAGAAGCTGTAAATAAGTTTTAAGTTGATAATGGAATTGTAAATACGAACAAAATTAAATTGTTAGTTTAAATTACTATCAACTATACTGCCAACCTACCAAATACAACCAATTCTACTAAAGGTTCAGTTTATATCAACACCATATTGTCATGTATGTAGATACATTCACATATTAATCTCTATTTGCTTTTTTTCAACACTTTCAACACAAGTATGAATATGGTAAATGCAGAATTTTTACCAAAATATTTAATTACTAGCAGAAAGCAACCCATAATACGGGTTACGGTCGGTCTGTTACTTAATTTATAGTGGCTGTTTTCCACAATTTAAAGTTGCGAAACCTTAACTAATACCCTGTAAGAAAAACTCCTTCAAATTAAAAAAATAAACTATCTGTAAAATTAAAATAAATTAATTTACCAATTATCTAACGTTATTTGAGTAATTTACAACTGACATAGGTCATATTAGTGTATGGCCGAACCATTTTCCTAGACATTACTAAGTTCAACACAATACGTTTTTAGTTACTGACACAAAATAATAACACTTCAACATGCCTTAAATTGACGAAAGATTAAAGCTAAATTCTTGTTATATTTTTTATAACATGAACTTTAATTAATAAGATTAATATGAAGTGAACGTAAATTATTTATTTTTGGTATCCCCTTGATACATGTTTCTTTAAAAAAGGAAATTGTCTTTAAAACGATAAATGCACATAACTAAATAAATTTATTATAAATAACTAAGCAATTGAGTACAAATACGTTTCAAACAAAAAAAAGTCGATTTACAATCAAACATGTGTATTAGGGTGGAGCGATTTTCGTAGCAAAAAAAAAAAAGAGTTTAAAAACCAATATTACTGAGACACGAATCAATGTCTATTAATTATAAGATAAAAGTAAAAAAATATTTTTTGATTTTGATGAGATCTTGAGGGTCCTCTTTGGAATTTAAATTCTTGACAGGTCCTAATATTTTTGAATTTTTTTTTTCTAAACCATTATCAACCTTGGACTCAAAAAAAGCAGAAAAAAATGCTTGTTTCATAAATAATAATTTTATTAGAAAAATTTTTTAGTGAAAAAAATACTTGCAAAAATATACCTTAAAACCCCCGTTTTGTTGAGGACGGGGGTTTTTAATGAAAAAAACAACTCTACTTTTTTAATTTTAATTTTTTAATAAAAACAAATATTGTTTTCAAAATCAGTATATTATTTTGCTTCTTTTAAGTATCAAGTTGATATAGTTTAGAAAAAAAAAAATTTAAACAATATTAAGACCCATCAAAAATTTAGAATCCAAAGAGGAACCTCAAGAACTCATCTAAACTAAAAAAAAAAGAGTAAGGTTCTTTTTTCACCAAAAGATATTGATTTGCTGTTCAGGCAAATCAAATTTCAAAAATTTTCAAAATCGCTCTACCCTAATGTGTATAACAAATTGTAAAAAATATGTAAACTTTGATCTTTTATATTGCATTAATGCGTCATATGACAAACCTAAAATAAAAATTGTAACAGATTAGTAGACATAAAAGAAAAACAAAACAAAACAAAAAAAACAACTGGAATTCAATTTACCTGCTTTTCGGTAGCCTGTTGTCATACTTAAACTGCTGTCATGATGCAACTTGTCGGTGTTGTTTTATGACGTTATTTCACGTTGGCTTTTAGTAAACTTTAGTTATATTTAAAAGACATTACAATAGATTTAAAATATTTTAATTAAAAATAAAAATAAAAAAATGCTTCAAGGAGCCAAACTAAAAACATTAAAGATAAAAAATCAAATAGATTTAAATAAATTGCATTTATATAGCTAAATAGTCTTGGCTTATAGTAAATTTTAAAAGCAGTGTTTTCAATAAATTAAACTACCAATTAATTATTTTTAACAAATAGAATGTAGCATCCTATTATGATGATTGGGTAGTGAATCAATTTAACTATATTTAAGTTTAATTGGTGAAAAAAAAAAAAAATTTTAATTAAAAAAGACAAAACAAACCAAATACAAACAATAGTATATTATAAAAAATTACAAATTAAAAAAAAATTACAAACTTAAAAAAAATAAAAAAAAGTCACCGAAGAAAAAACGGCAACAAAAAAGTTATAAATATCTTCACTGATAGAAGACATTTTCAACCTTTTGGTTGCTGTTTTTTCTTCTGTCTCCCAACACCCCGGTATGGATGAGCCCTCCATTTGAAGGATGGCTCATCCATACCGCCATTACTTTGCCACTTATTGAAGGACCTCTCCGAGAGAGGCCCTGGGTGTTGGGAGCAATGTCTTTTGTATTCCTCAAATGTTAACGACTCTAAAATTACAAATATAGGGATATAATAAAATTTAAAAATATTTACAATTTTTTTTAATCAAAATATAAAGCATAACCTCACCATTTTCACAGGATGAAGAGGATGCTAAAAATAAATTAAAAAAAAGTAAATTAAAGAAAGTTAAACTTGTGAGAAATTTAATTTTAATAAAAATATGAGTAAAATGCAAACAGTTTAAAAATGTCATATTTATATTAAACAATTCTTTCACCTATTGCACATATTTCTCCGTAAAAAATATATAAAATTTAAAACACAGCCCTACCAGTTATGCTTCTACCAGACACTAAAGACAAAAAATATACCTCAGAATAATTGATAGAATTATATTTACATATAAATAAATACTTAACTATAACTTTTTTTACCTATTCCCCTCATTTCTTCCATGAAGTTATCTAAAGTAAGATAACTGAATCTAAAACTAATTAAAACTAAACTAAAATTAACTATAAACTAAACCAAAACTAAAAAAAACTTTAAATTTTAATATCTGTACCTCAGAACACAAAGGTCGGTTATCCAGTTTTTTGTAAAAATGAGTTAAATATGAGACCTTTTTAGTTTTATCAGTATCTACATAGGTATAAAGACTGTTTTCCTGCAACAATGTGAAACAAAGTATGGTCAATATAAAGGGTCTGGTGTCCCCACAATGTTCAAAGGAAAAACGTCTGTAGTTCAGAAATGACTTTTCACTTTTTTTATTTAACTTTTTATTTTTGTCAAAATTATATTTCATGTGCCTCAAGACAAATTAAATAAGACAAATTAAATAAAACATAAATTTAACCATCAAGAATAAAAAAGCCAATAAAGACTAATTATTTTAATATTTACTCTCTCCTGGACAATTTCTAAAATGTGACAACTGACTTGGACTACTGAGTGTACACATATAAATATAAATATAAATGCTTTATTTAACTATACTAATCACATAATTTATACTTAGTTTTTTTTCCAACTCTCCTAAAAGTAAAAAGAAAATAAAGCTATAGTACTTGAAGTTTTAAAATTCAAGTTACAGTACAAATAAACAAATTCCTATTAACAATTATTTTAACAGCAAAAACACTGACTTATTTCAGTCTTCAATTCTGTGTCTAAACAATAAAAGCACTTAAATGTATAGACGTTAAAATATCTACTTAACTTTTTAAAAATAAATTCACTAAACTAATGTAACTAATGCCTTTATTAGCTCTCTCTTGATCAACTAAAGAAAATAAATTTTAATTAAACTAACTTGAGGTAAAATAATAAGAAGCCGTCTTACTGAGAATCTTAAATTTCTTCTCTATTATTATTATTATCTACTCTATTATTATTATCTATTATTTTCTTCTCTATTATTATTATTTACTAATTTCTTCTCTATTATTATTATTATTATTATTCTCTATTATAATTATCTACTATTATTATTACTATTATTGACAATATAATTTTAAGTATTACCTTAGTTAAGCCCAAGAACTATAAGTTCTTGGGCTTAACTAAGGTAATACTTAAAAATATAAAAACCTACTGTTTTACTTTTAAGTCAACAACAATATTTTAAAAAACATTTTAGTTACTTTATAAAAAATAAAAATCCTTTTAAACATACTACCTCTCTCTTCATTGTTGTCAACTAAACAGAAAAACAAACAAACAACTGTTAGTAAATTTTCCCTTTGGTAGTAGGTTATTAAATAGATTAAATAGATTAAAGATCTATAATCTGCTCTTACAGTCTATAAAATTATCATTAAACTATAACTGTTTTCGACAACCTGGTGTAATTTAACATAGATATATTTTTTTTCAAATGAAAAAAATTATTAAAGTACATTATATAAACAGAGAACAAATGTAGTGATAGTGGATTTAATCCGAAAATAGAAAGAACCTTTAGAAAAAAGCTTACTGCTTTTAAATCTACAAAAATTTCCAACTTACATTTTTTTATCTACATTTATCTATAATAAAATATGAATTAATGAGTTACCATTATTTAAAGTTGATCCAGAAGCAACTAAAATAAATTATCATATAAAAAGTTTATTTATATAATCTTGACGATAATGTTGAAATAAACAATATTTATTGCTTGAAAAGTTAAGTAACAAATGTAATTCAAGTATATTAAAATAAATGTACGAAGTTACCTGTTGTGGCTGGTGCAACTGAAGTTATAACTAAATAAAAAAATATTAAATAAAAAAGCTATTTTATCTATCTTATCTACTTTATCCTGATGATTATGTTTAAATAAACAATGTTTATTAATTCTTTTTAAAATAAATTAAAAAACATTACTATTTGCTGTAAAATAAAATAAAAGACATTACTATTTGCACCAACTGATGATGCAACACACCTAAATGACAAAATTTATTAAAATATTTAAAACATATTCAATGCTTTAAAAGAATATTCAAAATAAGTTTTAAAATCTACAAAATCTAAGTCCTTACTGAGTTCTACCTGTCAGTCTAAAAATAAAAATTGAGATAAAATTATATACAATAAAATTGCTAATGCTACATTTGTACTCAAATAAAATCTAAATGATAAAACTTACTTAAGTCGCTGTCAGCTAGCCTGTTTAAAAAAAAAATTATATTCTCATTAATCCTAATCTATAATCTATAAATAAACTTACTAATATAAACGATAAATAAACTTGAACTAATATAAACTTTAAATAAACTACTATATACTATATAAACTAATATAAACTATAAATAAACTAATATAACTATGTTACTAATATAAACTATAAATAAACTACTATACACTATATACTTACTAAAAAGGCCTTCAGCTCCTTCAAACTGCTCTAAAAAAATGAAACAATACTTGCTTAAAATGATCTAAAAAGACTGAAGACAAAACTGAAACACTTTACTAAAAAAGAAACATTGTACTAAAAAAAATTTTTTACCAGTCATTTTAGTTTTAACTTCTTCTAAAAAAAAAAACAGAAAAATAAAAACAACGAACAACAAACAAATTTTAGTTTTTAAACAATGAACAATATAAGTTCCACTTGAAACTAAAAATTTATCAGCTCTAGTCGGCTGGAAGACCTTGCTTGAAAGACCGCGTGGAGTAAAGAAATGCTTTTAGAAAAGCCTTGAAAGTTCTTTATTAAAAAATAAAGTGAAACGACACTAACACTATTGAATTACAGTATTCATATTTAGAAGATTAGATAAATTACAGCATTCATGTTTAGATTGTATTAAAAAAACTATTTTACCAGACATTTTATTTCTAACTTCTTCTAAAAAATGAAAACAGGCTATAAAAATTAGAATAATAAAAACAACCAACAACAAACAAACGATTATTTAAATTTTTGTTTTAAACAATGAACAACATCAACTCTTCTTGAGAACAAAAGTACATCATCTCAAATTCGCAAGCTGACTTAACTTGAAAGACCGCATGGAAAATGTAACCGCGCATAAAAAAGTCTAGAAACTACTTAAAAACTAAGAAATAGTGTATTTTACAGAATACAGAATCGTAAGTAACAATACAAACAATAGGCGAAACATTAGGCGTAACTATGCGCACTATTCATTAGCGTATTAATATATAAAATAAGCAATCAATTTGTTATGAAGGCAATTATAAAATTGTGTCTCACCTTTCACCACCTGGCAAGACAAAAAGATTTTTTTTGCTTCCTCCCATACATTGAATAAATAAGTCACACTTCTTTGGTCATTATCATTTTTATAATTGCAGTTGTCATTTCTTTATAATCTTCACCTCCAACTGTTGCAAGGAAGTTCATCTAAAATAATAATAAAGATAACAAATGTAATGTAGTTAAACACTCATAAAATAAATGAAAACTATTTACAAGTTATACTCTATATTTACATAGTATTATAAATCAAACTCATTTATTACATTTTTATAGTAAAAATATGCTAATTGCACATATAGCATATTTCTAAAAAACTACTTACTGATTGCAATTTACTAATACATACCAAAGATTGAAAAGTGTCTTTGTTCTTAACATGTTCTTCCGGGATTAGATGGTGATTTTCATCTTTAATGGGCCAATAATTCCATTGAGTTGAGGCAGATGGTCCTACAATTTTCCACCAGGAATGCCACCTGCTGCAGGAAACACCAAACCTTTTCTTTATTGATTAGGCGGTTTTTTAATTTTTTTATAATAAAAATTGACACTAACTATGACTACGCGTTAAACAAAAATCAATCGGTTTGATCTATATTAAACAACAAGGCATAAACTTCAGTGTTTAACAAAACTAAGAAGTATCATGTTTAGAAAACGGTATTAGTATCAGAAACCAAAATCAATGAATATCTAAACAAATAACACATCACCGTAATTTTTTTACCAGCTAGTCGCGAGCCTAAAGCTTTAAAAACAGTTATCAAGTTCTGGCTTGGAGAGGGTGAAGATGAATAAGTACCACCAGGAGAAGTCACAAATTTAATTTGAGATGACACACTTGTATTTTTAGATTTTTTAATAACTGAAGTTGTACTTGCAGGTTGTATTAGTTTTTGGAAATTAGCTTCAACAGGCTTCTTAAATTTGGTTGATAACGATGAACAGCTATCCCCCTCAGTACTACTCTTACTCTCACCACAACATGCAAGCTTCTTAGCAGGAGGCAATGTATGTTCTTCATTACTAACTATTGGTGTTTCAACGAAAAAAAAAACCAAAGGTAAAAGCAGTAGCTGTCAATGAACCGTTACTAAATATTAGTCTGTAGTGAACTATAGTAGCTCAGGTCATTATCACGTCCATGCACACTGTTTATATGTGCAACAAGCTAAAAATTTAACTAAAAAAGTAACTTTAATGCTGTAATGATAAATAATAACAATCATCAAAAGTAGAGATAAGAATTAAAATCACAAAAAGAATTTTTAACTGCTTTCAGTTGTTATCAGGAGTCATCGTAGCTTCACGTTTTTCAGCTGTTTGGCGTGCGGGTCGCAAGTGTTTTATAAACTATATTCATATTTATCAGCCATAATGAACAGATGATATTCATGGCTGATGGGCCTTTTTTTTTCTCATTAAAGAAATTCAGCAACAACAAATTTTTTTAATTGCATTTTAACACCTAATTGCTAAAACCTAAAAAAAAAGGTACTTCTATGATAATAAACTTCAGATAATATTAATTTTCTAATCTTAAGCAATTAAAGTAAATGAAATAACAATATTAGGGGAATCAAATTTATGTATTTTTTGTCAAAAAATCCAAAACTATTTGTTTGAAGAAAACTTTTTTTCGGTTTTCAAACTTTGCACAGCCCTATGTGAAAACAGCCTTACTATAGAAGGTAATCTTTTATTCTGCTTTTTTACTTTTATAGTATGCTGCAAAAACATTAGTTGCAGTATTTATATAACCTAGTCACACCTTTAAGTAAATTACCATAATATTCTTAGCCTTTTCACAAACATTTAGTTACTTACGCTTTATGGAAATTGATATAAAAAGTCTAAAAATCAGCCTAACCAACCAACTCAAAATAAATAAACAATCTTATGGGAAATTGTGTAATAATTCCAAGCATATGTTGGAATTATTGCTACAATTTCTTAAATGCTACTTACTAAATGTAGCCTTTCGCAAATTGAATTACAAAATAAAACTATTTTGCTACATACATAAGTCGCACTTGCGAAACGAGTACTTTCGCTAAACGACGTTTCGAAGTCTTTAAAAAAATTTTGTTGGTCAAGCGGATATAATTGTGAATAATAAAATTTTTATAAACCAAAATGTTTATAATAAAATTTTATTTTCAATATTGCAACATATGAGCATTTTAAGGTTTTATTTTTTAAAATAATGATAAAAATACACATTTGTTGGAATTTCCAGAAAAAAAATAAATCCAGCATATGCAACTCTACTATATTGGTTGTCATCATATCCTAATGTAGGGTCATACATTTATATATATATATATATATATATATATATATATATATATATATATATATATATATATATATATATATATATATATATATATATATATATATATATATGTATATATGTATACCCGAGTGGCAAACAGTATGCTACTCGGATATATATTTATATATATAAATATATATATATATATATATACATATAAATCAGACACCAAGTTTACATTGGCCCAACATAAGTTTTAACATTAACAAATTTATTCCGTTAAGTCAACATTTATTTAATGTTTTTTTTGGTGTAAGTAATCTTTCAATTAAGCAAATCGGTTTTTGCAAATATCATACTGTATTGGGCCAACATAGTCTATATGCCATATGCTTTTTTTCGGCGTAATATTACAGTTCTCCAAATTAGTTTTTCGCAAACATCTTTCTATGTTTAGCCAACATTTTGGCCCAACAGTTATAAACTAAATAATTTCCTCATTTAAATTATAATTTTAATTTATAACTTTTTTAAACTTTTTTTCAAAAAAGTTTTTAGCAGGTTTATTTTAAAATCATTAAAACGCTATTTATTTAGAAGACAATATTTTTTAAGTGAACTAATTTTTTAGAAGACCTTTCCTCTAAATAGATAATTATATCTTAACGACTGTCTTTTTTTTTTCTAGACAAGATATAATGTATTCTATAAAAATTTCAACTTTTTATTTGTTTATGTTAATAAAAAAAAAAAAAAGAAGAAAGAAAAACACAATTGAAAAAATATGTAGTTATTGAGTTGAATTTGATCTATATTTTTATAAAAATGAGATAATGGAATCATAGTGCAATAACAAAATCCTAAATATTCCGAATTTGTGTACCGTCGACTCACAAGAAAAGCTGTTTTACGTTAAACTTTTTTAACCAATTATAGTTGCATCGGCTATTGAAATATTACTTTCTCAAGAAACTCATTAAACAATATGAATGAGGCTGTTATTTTTCGGTTGCTTTGTAGTAACAACTATTTTGATCAATATTAAAGCTGAGATAGTTTCCTCCTATACAGATTATTTCATAAAAATATTTATCCAATTTTGTAAAAGTAGGTCGTTGTGCTGGAACTTTGTCCCAACATGAAAGCATGACTTGATACCTAAAATTAGAAATTTATATTTATATTTAAAAGTAAATTATGAAAAAAGTTACTTACAAAAGTGCAATAAATCAAAAGTATTACATTAAGTTAGAACAATTATTTGGTTTTTCCATTCTGTTACCAGTCTTTAAATATTCAAGAAAATCCTCATTTTTTATAGTAGGATATGGAGCTCCTCCTGAAAAATATACAATGCATTCATATATATATATATATATATATATATATATATATATATATATATATATATATATATATATATATATATATGTATTTCAGGGATGACGGAATTGCGGCACTTAAAAGGTTATTGAGCTCTTTTCAAAAGTTTTATTGGTTTACTAATAATAAAAACTTAAATTATACAAAGCCGGAAGACATGTTGTTTGAAAAATAGTTATAGCAAAAGGTGATTATATCGCACTTCACAATAAAAGTAAGAGAAGAAAAATTAAAAATGAGAACAGATCATTTCATGGTGATTGGACAGAAAAATATGCATTTGGTGTCATAATCTGGTTTTGCTGGATAATGCTCTGAGAAGAAAAATTGCCTTGATGGGGTGGTTTTGAAGTTATTCAAGTTTTTTAACAATGTGTGCAGAAACAGAGTTCCATACAAAAGCAGCTACTGGAGATGAGTTCTTATCAGCAATGTGCTGAGTCTCTTCCTGACTTATGCATTTTATAGAGCTTTTTTAAGCTTTCTCTAGTAGACCAAAGACCAAAGCTAGCTTTTGATAGTATCATTTCAACATGCATGTCCCATTTGATGCTGTGTGAAATGCAAACGCCAACACCACTTTCGTTGAAAGAGGAATCAAGAAGAGGTATCCCTTGTTTATCCCTTGTAAGAGATAGTATTGGTGGTTGGGATCTTTGCTTTTGTTGATGTGTAAGATAAGGTGCATTTTGAAGTTAAGTAGCACACGCCAGGTTGTAGTCCAAGACATAATTTGATTTATATTGTTCTGGAGAATAATTGGGCTGTCAGGAGTAAAATTGTTTGAAAAAACTTTGCTGGCATCAGCATATAACTTCATTCGATGATTACGTAGACCTGTAACGTCATTGACGTATAAAACAAATAGAAGAGGTTAAAGAACAGATCCTTTTGTTTCTCAGCAGTTTTAAGAGTAATGAGTGATCGCAGTTCTCATAAAGTTGATTTAAGACCGACAACTCATTTATCACAGAAAATGTGCGTTTCTAGAATGTAAGAGACAATTGACTCTAACTTAAAGAAGCGAAAACAGACAAAAGGATCTTATTATAGATTGTAGCTATATTGCTATAATTAGTTGTTACAATGTCATTTGATATTTTCATAAACTAAATTGCTTTTTAACTTCAAGTTTCATATTTATATATCGATAGATAAGTTATAAATTTGTCTTTGCTTTTTCTGATATAGAGTTTTTATATTCAGTAATAGAATGAACAAGTGTGTTTTTTATTTTTTTGCAACAATTGTTGTGTCTAAACGCCAGTTTCAATCTTTGCTTTTACAATAAAGCTATTTTTTATTTTTTATTTGAGAGATTACATTATTAGTGATCCAAGGTTTATGCCAAACAAAAAAATGCGATGTAATTTGGTATTTGAAGATTAGATCCATTAGTAAAGATAGATTGTATTATTTTATAACAATTATCAATACTAAACAATTTACCAAAATTCTTTGAAATACATAATCAATTTTTAAATGTTACCATTTAAAAAACTTGTCAAGATTAAGAAAACTACAGCATAATTCCAAGTTGGTGGAATTAAGATAAAGTTCTACAGTATAATTCCAAGTTGGAATTAAATGCTGAATTTAATTTTTTTTTGTTGAAAATTAAAGTTTTTTTGATGCAGCCAAGTTGAGATTATCTTTCGAGAGACAATATGCATTAAGAAGTTCCACTTAATATAATAGTAAAAGTTGAATTAATCTAGAATGTAGAAATCTTGAGTGCCTAAAGTAAAGTTGGGCCTAATTTAGAGTTCAATAGAATAGTATTAAAATTTACACGATATGCTAAATGATTGGAATCAATCTTCTCAATTACTAGTTTTTATCTAGACCATTTGTGGTAGTTTATATCTTTTATTTTTTTGTTGCACTTTTTATTACATTTTAAATAAGCATTTCATTACAATATTTAAAATACAAATATATAGAAATAAAAAAATTTATACATCATGATCGTTATTAATGAAATAAAAGAATGCAGGGACTCAAGGAAGACCATACGGTTTTGTCGTCGTACTAATAAGAAATGTTCGTGTTAAAATTTACAAGACATTTACAAAATAAAAAATAAGTAACGAAGTAAGAAACTTAAAATATTCCTGATAAATACAAGATGCATTATATCTATTATATAGTAGATAACAGTTGTTAATGATACATATATAAAATTTTTATAGATTCATGTTTTAATAGAGAGTAAAAAAAACACTAAAAAACATCAGAAGTGTTAAATCTTCGAAATCTTCGAGAAGTGTTAAATCTTCGATTTTTAAACTATTTTATTCCATAAGAATGGTCCGCAATAATCAATACAAAATTTACAAAGATTTGTTTAAAAAATGGGCCACTTAATATAACTATTATTGCGTAAAATGTGTTTATTTTATCTTTTGATGAACACAAATTATGGAAAGAAATCGGAGATCAATTTACATTTAAACATGAAACAAAGAATATTAAAAATATTAGGCTCATATAATTTAAAAACTTTCATTTCAAATAATAAAGGCTTGGTATGAGTATAACGGTCTTTAAAATGCATAAGACGTGCGACATGCTTCTACTGAAAATAAAGAGGTTTAAGTTTGTTTTTATTTGTACTACCCCAAGCAATGTTTGCATACTTTATGTGACAATGAATAAATGGGTGATATAAATTAAATAAAGTATGTTTATTTAAAATATTTCTTCCTTTATACAATATTCCTATACTTTTTGAAAATTTACTTGGATAAGTTTTTAATGTGATTTTCCCATGTAAGATTTTCATACAAACACCTAGAAAGTTTGTTACTGTTACTTTTTTATTTGTAAATTGTCACTAACAAGTTGAGGTATGTTAAATGGCAGTTTATGTTTTCTTTATATCTATCTAGTTTATGATATCTTTTTATATTTATATCTATCTATGTATACCTATGTATATATATATATACCTATGTATATTTATATATAAAGTAGATATATATATATAAAGTATATATATATATATATATATATATATATATATATACAGTAGATATATATATATATATATATATATACACACACACATATATAAATATATATATATATATATATATATATATATATATATATATATATATATATATATATATATATATATATATATATATATATATATATATATATATATATATATATATATATACAGTAGATAGATATATATATATCTACTGTATATATGTATATATATAAATATATATATATATATATTTATATATATATATATATGTATATATATATATATGTATATACATATATATATATATATATATATATATATATATGTATATATATATATATATATATATTTATATATATATATATATATATACAGTAGATATATATATCTACTGTATATATATATATATATATATATATATATATATATATATATATATATATATATTATATATATATATATATATATATATATATATATATACTGTATATATATATATTTTGAGTCACTTTCATGTGTTTTTGTGGGTTGGGATTGAGAAGAGCTGGCTTGAGTTTGAGTTGTTGATAGTCGGATTCGTTTTCTTGGATGGATTGATTCCAAACGGGCTTGTTTGATCATTGAATAACCAATCTTTCTTCCTCTCTTAACTTGCCTCTGGTAGAGCTCTTTATCCTCCGTGCTTTTCCATTCTCCATTAACGTTAGTGACATCAAATAACTGAGAAAGTGATGCAGTGAATTTATTAGACGGTTTCTTTTTGTTTTTGTTATATAGATTAATCAGACTAGTGAGCTTCTTTCTGATGAGTGCGCTAGATAATAGTGGAAAGTCTAGAATTTCCCTCCAGTGCAATTATATATCCGTAATCATAATTTTGATTCAATCCAGTCGCCGTTTTTCGCTGTTGAACAGAAAAGTGAAGTTTCCAAGAATTTGACTGTTTGTCCGCATCCGTGTGAGATTGGTTAGCTTTTCAATAGATGGAATACTTGGATCCCTTTTCTGTTTAGGAAAGGAGGGTAGATTCTTCATCCAAATATACCTGTTTGACTTTACACTTTTGCTGGAATTTCTATAAGACATTTTATTGACAATCTTGCACTGAAAACAAAAATATTCAAACGAGTTCACACTTCACACGGTATAGCTGGGATCAAAACAAAGATAATAAACAACATCTATTAACAAAATACTAAACTAACAACCATCTGTAAATGTCTTGTTTATAAACAAATGGAAATAGCTGACTGGAATGTGCTTAAAAGCAGTATAGAACGTCATATAAAAAGTCAGTGTGAAATTGAAACCAATAGTCTAAAAAAATTAGGTAACTTTTTTCAATTTTTGTAAAAATTGATGTAGCTACTGTCATCTATCTACAATTGTTCCTCTAATGTAAAGGGTTTCAGTTTCGTAACGAAAAATAATGATAATAGTTATTACCCTAATATATATCTACTGTATACATATGTCTACTGTATATATATATATATATATATATATATATATATATATATATATATATATATATATATATATATATATATATATATAAATTGATATAGCATTTTAACTCTAAAATTGATACAGTATTTTAACTACTATGATTTAAAAAAAAAATTATTTCAATTGTTGAAAAAGGTCACCCACAAACCAAATATTTGATTTTACTATATATATGTATGGATTAAACTTTCAACAATTTTGTGATGTTATTTTTGAATTCTGATTTAAATTAGAGAATTAATATGTAGTTTATAAGCATTTACCAGCTTAGTGCTACATCATAACACTAAACTACAAACAAATAAAAAATTACAAACTTATATAGAAATTGACAAGTACAAAAAACTAGAGAAAATATCGAAAAAATGTTGTGAAGTATTTAGCTTAATTAAAGCATAATATACAATTCTTATGCTTTGTTAGACAAAATAAATCTAAGCTGGATGTTGTTCTTTCTTTTTACAGATGTCAAAAAGATCTTTAAAACACTTGATTGATCATTCTGAACACTATTTTGTTCTGGGAATATCCTGTCTCCATAACTTTTTCACTGGGTTTAAGTTTTTTCTTGACCAAGAAAGCTGCTACATAGTTTCTGATAATTATCTACATTGTAAACTTGGTCAATAACCCAATACACAGTGGGCCAGAGGTAAATAAAACCCCTCAAAACTAATTCTTTATTGGAGTAACTTATTTTTTAAAATGTAATCTAGAGACCCCCAGCACTCTAAAATTGATATAGTATTTTAACTACTATGATTTTTGAGCTCAGTATATCAATTTTACCACAAAAATGGCAATATTTTTCCTTTTAAATATTGGTCAAGGTAAAAAATTATATAACAAAGATATATGACACCAGTAAGACAATTTTACAACATTTTACTTTCCAAATGGCATATACTACTCTATTGATATCATATATCAAAATAAAAAGAAGAAATAAGAAATTTTTTTTTATGCTTGTCATATTTCAAAGCGTTTTGCAATAAAACCCCTAATATAGCCGACCTTTTTTTTGACAATTACCTTTAAACAAGCAGAAAAACAGACTGCACTTGTAATCAACATTAAATTACACTCTCATATATAATTAAAAATTTAAAACCATATTTTCTGAGCTCAGCTGAGTGCAGTAGGTGCGAGGCTTTTTATCATAATACCCAATCATACATTTTACCTTAAAAAACTTAAGAAGAAACATAAAGATCATTTTTTCATTCTTTACAAGTCAAAACTTGTGTAGAATGTAACTTATGGAAAAGAAAATGTATTATATGTATTTATATCTCCAAAGAATTTTTATTTATCTAAAAAGGAGAGTTTAATTTACTAAAGAGAAATTTTAGTTTGTTTACAAGAAAAAAAATTTTCTTTTAAACAACAACTTATTGCATTGAAAGAGAGAAAACTACATTATCTAGTACTTTTAAATTTAATGTTGCCTAAAAAATTTTTTGACAATGTTTTTATTTTGGAAATTGTTCTTTACATGGGTCAAATGTGCTTTGTTTATTTACTTAACCCAAAAAAATAAAAAAACCTTTGATACCGTAATAACAGTATCTGCTTTCCATCCGGTAGATCTAGTGCTCGTAACTTATATTTTCTTTGTTTCTTTCTTCAACACTAAAATTTTATAGTATTGGTGACTAATACATTTACAATCAGAGTACAGTGGCCAGCTTTCTAAATTTAGTGTTTTCTTTGTTTCTTTTTTAAGTTAAACAGCTTCTTTAATAGTTGATTTAAATATAGCAGACTGTGAAGGTGTCTTTATGTTGATTCCGTATAGAGATAACTGTTGACAAATGGTTTCTGCTTTTCTGATTGATTACTTTAAAGATGTTACCAATTTGATGGCAGTTTTGGTTTTGGTGCAGTTCTTACTTGTACTCGCGAACTGTTTTTCTGAATCTTCAGATTCTTGACATTCTACCTTAGATACGGATTTCTGATGCTGTTACATGTTGAAATAGGCTGCGAAAATACTTTTCTTCTTTGAAAGGATGGATAGTTTTTGAACTAGAATCTTTACAAGATGCATAACTGACCTGTCCTTGGCTTTCAATCTGAAGATTATTCAATCTTTTGTCCTCACTGCAGAGTCATTCACCATCCGTCTTATATATATATATATATATATATATATATATATATATATATATATATATATATATATATATATATATATATTTATATATATATATTTATATATATATGTATATATATATATGTATATACATATATATATATATATATATATATATATATATATATATATATATATACATATATATACATATATATATATATATATATATATATATATATATATATATATTTATATATATGTATATATATGTATATATATATATATATATATATATGTATATACATATATATATATATATATATATATATATATATATATATATATATATATATATATATATATATATATATATATATATATATATATATATATATATATCAGATAGTGAATGACTCTGCAGTGAAAAAAACAAAGCTAAAGTTTAACAAGCTTTAGGAAGTGGCGAAAATGCTCTTAATAGGAATGATGGTGATAAATTCACAACAACAGCTTGGGAGCCATTTTTATTAGCTTATCTGACGTCAACATTTAATCCTATTTTGTATTTTTTCATGCTCTTTTTACAGTGATGGCCGAAATATTAGGCTAGGCTACAAAACCAAGATTAATTTTGAATGTACATACCTTGGCACAAATTAGTTATTAAATTAATGTATATATAGTTACTGTATGTATAGCCCAATGTTGTTTAAGTGATAATAAGTGCAATTTTTTTTATTTTTGCTCAAGATCCATTTTATTGAAAAATCTAACTATAAATTGAAAATTAAAATTTGGTCACCTGCTATCTGTCAGTATTTTCTTATTTGTTTGATGTTTATGAGCAGAAATTATAGGAAATTGTACATTAACAAGAGCTGATTGACATTACATTTAGGTCAATCTTTTATTTATTTTTATTTTTTACATTGTTTAATTGTAAAGAAACATGTTTAATTGTAAAGAAACATGTTTAATTAATAAAGGATTTTATGTCCTTTTAACAGATGGGAAAAGCTGACTTGTCACCGACAATATCGGCCAGAGTTGAGGTTTATCTACGAGAGACATCACTCACGCTAAAGGAGATTGCTAAAAATGTTTGAATAAGTCAGAAATTGGTTTCGAGAATGAAGAAGATGTAGACTGGTGAAAAATTACGAGGCAACCGTGTTGGCAATCGTGGCAGAAAAAAATCAATGTCTGTGCGTGACAACACGTACCTCATGAAATGCTGTATAAGTAACCGTAAAGTAACAAGCAAGATGTTGCAGAAAGAATGACAAAAAAGTAATGTACATGTGAGAACTGTCAAATAACAATTTATTGTGAATGATTTTCGAGCTCGACGGCTACGCAGAAAACGAAACCTGACTCCGGCAATGATCAAGAAACATTTGGCATGGGGAAAGCAACACAAGAATTTTACTGAAAATGATTGGAGTCAGGTGTGTTTCAGTGATGAATCATCCTTTTACATCATGGATGAAAAAGCAGCCTATGTACGTACGAGAGTTGGTAAAAAATTTCATCCTGACTGTGTTGCAGAAACAGTAAAGCACCCAACGTATGTCATGGTCTGGTCAGTTATCTCTATTCATTGGCCTGGACGACTGTTTATTGTTGAAGACACCATGAATCAAGTTCAATACAAGAAGGTGCTTGAGACACAACTGCTGCCTCAACTTGGTGAATGGTGTCAACGGAGACCGTTTACTTTTATGCAAGATGAAGCACCTTGTCACACTGCAAAGAAAGTCAAGAAATACTTAGCTGACAACCA